>NW_025827202.1:0-2869 GCF_002878395.1 Capsicum annuum | reverse complement strand
CATAATATATTATAATTAAATATATTAACATAATATATATATATATATAATTAAATATAATTAACGTATATATATTCATAATATTATACGTTATATATTACGTAATTATGTTATATATTACGTAATATATTATATTCATAATTAATGAATATATTACACATTAATTAAACATAATTTACGAATATCTAATTTATATATATTTATGAATATATTATACGTTATTCATAATATATATTTATGTTCATAATATATTATATTGTTCATAATATATATTATATGTTTAAAACATAATTATTATACAGTTTACCAATTTACGTTAATTATTATTATATATATATAATTTATTTATGAATATATTATACGTTAATTAAACATAATTTATTATTTATGAATATATATAAAATATATGTGTGTGTGTGTGTGTGTGTGTGAGAGAGAGAGAGAGAGAGAGAAATGAAAATGAGGGTATTTTTATTCTTGTATAATTTTATACCAAAGAAAAATAGTCTTAGGATTGTTATCCCATCATTTGGGTGGATAACTTATTCCGGGACTAATTATTAGTCCCGGGATAAGTTATCCCAAATATTCACAATCAAACAAGTGAATTATATTTTTATTCCAAGATTATTATTTTATCCCGGGATTATTGACTCTAGTCCCACAAATCAAAGAGTCCCTAAGAGTGTAGTTCATCACCTCAAAAAAGACCTTAGGTGTTCTAGCAATTCGAAGAATGTGAATAAACCAATCATACATACCGTATTTGTTCGTATATGGCAAAATAACAACATCTCGTTCCTTTTGCATGAGCGTTAGATTCACAACGGTATTTTTGATCTTTTTATCACGAGTCTTATCTTAGAAAGATCAAAAACAATTCTCTTTACCTTTATGCTTCTCATCAACATGCACTTACTCAATGGGATATTTAGTTTGGACCACCTTAGGAATAAGTTTATTCAATGGTGATTTTTTAATGCAAATATTCCCATGAGTATATGCAAAAGAGTCAAAATAACTAGAAGAAGAAGTAGGAATATTAGAGTTAGAATAAGAAATAACCTTATTCAAACTCTCTTGTTTTTCTCTCTTTACCTCACAACCATCCTTCTCCTTTTTATTCTCGTAATCATCTCTCTTTTCTTTTCTCTTGATCTCAATTGACAGCTTATTCTCTCCACACAACACAACCTCTTCCTTTTTCTCTCTTCAAATGTCAACATGCACTCCCTTTCTCCTTCCATTATTTTCTCTCTCAAAATTTTTCATTGCTTTTTCACACGTTTCTGATATTCATAAACTTGGGATGGAATTAAATGTATAAATTTATATTTTCTTTTGTTTAGCTCAAGAGAAACTCTATTCTTCCCCCTATCATTAATTGCATTCCTATCAAACTGTCAGGGATGCCCAAACTTGATATGACAATCTTGCATTGGAATTACATCACAAAGAATATTATCAGAGTACCTTCCAATGGAGAAAGAAATCATGCATAGCTTAGTCACCTTAAGTTAACCGAAATCATTGTGTTTGATGCATGTAAGTTTCAACTTCTCCACCACGTATGAACTTATCACATTAGCATCACTTTCAAAATCAATAATCATAGAGCAAATATTATCCTGTATCCCACACCTTGTATGAAAAACACTTCTCCTTAAATCTGTTATATTCACCTAATTAGGTGGGTTTTGGGTGACCTCTAATGCATCGAGTCGAGCAGAAATCCTTCTAAGTGCCTCGGCTATGTCGTTGGTTTGAGTCCCAGCATCAGTATCTTTTTGAGACATCTTCAAAAGTTAAAGAAAACAAAAACTCTCAATTTGACCCTTTTTTTTATCTCACCTTTTCTTGCCCTTTACCCACTCAAATTAGTACCTTTGGCTGGATCCTTTAGGATTTTTATATACAACCCTATTAGCAACAACTTTTTAGAAGTAAGATGTAGAAAGAAAGGAATTTATCAATACCCAGATAAATTGGGTTTGATGAGACAAGGAAAAAGGACAAATTTGTGTAAATAGAGTTTTTTTTAAATTTCCTCTCTTTTTGATTTTCCTTGTTGATGTTGGAACTCAAGAAACACAATTTTTTTTTTATAATACCTTAATTCTCAAACAAATAAATTTTCTCTCTTTTTTTTTTTTTGGCTACGTAGCTTAACAATGAAAAAAATATTTTTTTTGAGTATTGTTGAAACTTCCAAGATTATCAAGAACGCAACCTTGATAGAACCGGTCTGATACCACTTGATAAGAATCGGGTTACGTTAATAAACAAGAAAATAATGCAGAAGCGAAAATACTAAGATTAAAGGCAAGAAATTAAAGATAGACAAAATTGGAAAATAAAATTCTTAATTTCGAGGTTAAGTGCTAAGAATCCTAATTGATCTTAGTATTCAAAATTAGCGGATTAAGACTAATTATGATACTAATAGAGTCAATTCAAGAACTTAGATCAAAAGTGATCTAGACCCTTATTTCAAAGAAACTAAAGACAACAATTAGTATAAGACTAATCACCTACTTTAATTAACTTTAAGAGAAACCAAGTATATCAAATTGAGAGTTAATCTTACCTCCTAAAGAATCGTTCTTATAGGGTTGCAAGATAAATCCCAAGTAGCCATACACAAAGGTGTAAATAAGAGAAACTCTCAATTAATAATAATATTGTTTCCTTGAAAATAATAAAATCCATCCCTATATATATAGGGAAAAACCCAACCCAAATAGCATGAGATTCGAATTCTACTTTTATGGAAATAAATAAATCTAGAAAACTTTAAAGTAGGAAACTGTTAAACTAGAAAACTTTAAACTAGGTAACTTTTAAACTAGGAAACTTTAAACTTGGAAAG
>NW_025827201.1:0-2536 GCF_002878395.1 Capsicum annuum | reverse complement strand
AAAAAAACTTCACAATCTACAAGCCATGGTTGCGAGATAATAGGATTTAAAGGAGCTTGAAAGGTACCAAAAGAAGACATTTAATGTATGGAAGGTAAATCGATGAGAAGAAGGGGAAGAAAAGGGGCTAACTGTGTAAATAGCCCTTTTTTGAATTCAATGATTAATAAAAGAAGCGAGCCAAACAAATCCCTTATTTCATTAAGGTCATATTGACATATTTTGAGAAATTATAGTTTCTTAGTAAATCCCCATAAGGATATTAGTGAAGTACGTAGTGTAGTTAGTGGGTTAATTGGTGTTGATCTTGGAATTATTGATAAACTCTTTGGCATGATTAATCGAAGAATTACCCATTTATGGTTCATGTTACATTGATTTTTCTAGCTAGGGTTTGTGTTTATATATTGATATGTGAGGGTACTAAGTCCATTGTTGCCCATAATTTCAATACTTAGATATTAATCCACCTATCCTTCTTATTTTTTCCTTTTTCTTTTTGTTTTTCTCTCTTTGATTCCAATCACTTACTATTCATATAAGATATTTAAATATCGGTTTGAGTATGACACTTACAATTTATTTAAAATAGTTAAATACCAATTTAAGTCTGGCATTTACTATTTATTTATGATATTTAAAAACCAATTTAAGTCTGGTATTTACTATTCACTTATTATAATAGAGTTTGATTCTAGGCTAGCATTTATGATTCACATTTTATATTTGGGATTTGATTCAATTTTAGTGTTTATGGTACAGAAGGATTCAAAGATAAAGATTCAGTGGTTAGTGACTTTTATTATTATTATTATCATTATTTCTCTCTTAATTGCATTCATGGAGCTTATAAGGGCTAAGTTGGGTTCCTATTTGTTTGTGCCTTTGAGGATTATGGGTGCCTAGTTATGGTATTGTTAGCTTATATTCTTTTAATATTATCTACCTTTTCATTAGTATCTATGAATTAAAGCATTATTTCAACTTTTCCCTTTTATCCCTTACGTTAGTGTACATTCTCTCATTTTATTTTTCTTTTATTATAATTTATATTGGTCAGCCAATGATGCCTACTGAGTTCCTATTGTTTTGTTACTTATAGTGTACTTATGCATCTTTTTCTAAAGTATACCAGAGTACCAACTATCCATTGACTTCTATCAAGCAAATACTTAGAGTCGGAGATAGGGTAAGCTTTCAAAGATGGATTAGATTCTTTCTCCTTTTACTATTTTGGATAGTCTTTACATTCGATACTATATATATATATATATATATAGTATCGAATGTAAAGACTATCCAAAATAGTAAAAGGAGAAAGAATCTAATCCATCTTTGAAAGCTTACCCTATCTCCGACTCTAAGTATTTGCTTGATAGAAGTCAATGGATAGTTGGTACTCTGGTATACTTTAGAAAAAGATGCATAAGTACACTATAAGTAACAAAACAATAGGAACTCAGTAGGCATCATTGGCTGACCAATATAAATTATAATAAAAGAAAAATAAAATGAGAGAATGTACACTAACGTAAGGGATAAAAGGGAAAAGTTGAAATAATGCTTTAATTCATAGATACTAATGAAAAGGTAGATAATATTAAAAGAATATAAGCTAACAATACCATAACTAGGCACCCATAATCCTCAAAGGCACAAACAAATAGGAACCCAACTTAGCCCTTATAAGCTCCATGAATGCAATTAAGAGAGAAATAATGATAATAATAATAATAAAAGTCACTAACCACTGAATCTTTATCTTTGAATCCTTCTGTACCATAAACACTAAAATTGAATCAAATCCCAAATATAAAATGTGAATCATAAATGCTAGCCTAGAATCAAACTCTATTATAATAAGTGAATAGTAAATACCAGACTTAAATTGGTTTTTAAATATCATAAATAAATAGTAAATGCCAGACTTAAATTGGTATTTAACTATTTTAAATAAATTGTAAGTGTCATACTCAAACCGATATTTAAATATCTTATATGAATAGTAAGTGATTGGAATCAAAGAGAGAAAAACAAAAAGAAAAAGGAAAAAATAAGAAGGATAGGTGGATTAATATCTAAGTATTGAAATTATGGGCAACAATGGACTTAGTACCCTCACATATCAATATATAAACACAAACCCTAGCTAGAAAAATCAATGTAACATGAACCATAAATGGGTAATTCTTCGATTAATCATGCCAAAGAGTTTATCAATAATTCCAAGATCAACACCAATTAACCCACTAACTACACTACGTACTTCACTAATATCCTTATGGGGATTTACTAAGAAACTATAATTTCTCAAAATATGTCAATATGACCTTAATGAAATAAGGGATTTGTTTGGCTCGCTTCTTTTATTAATCATTGAATTCAAAAAAGGGCTATTTACACAGTTAGCCCCTTTTCTTCCCCTTCTTCTCATCGATTTACCTTCCATACATTAAATGTCTTCTTTTGGTACCTTTCAAGCTCCTTTAAATCCTATTATCTCGCAACCATGGCTTGTAGATTGTGAAGTTTTTTT
>NW_025827200.1:0-2772 GCF_002878395.1 Capsicum annuum | reverse complement strand
TCTTAATTGGGGGTTATATTTTAAATAACCCCCAAATTCTTAACAATACCATCCAATTTTCCTTTCAGCTTAATTAACCCTACATCTCACCCCACCAGGCCCAACACAACCTAACCCGGCCCACTATTATTTTCCATCTCCCTCAAACAACAACCCTTAAACAAGAGCAAGAAACAGATCCCCAAATCGCTCAACATTGCAACAACAACCAAGCTCCGACCCGTTCTAACACCTCACCTGAAAACCCACCGACCCATCTTCAACCCGATTTCAACCAAATCAACCCATTTGTAGCCTTCTTCACACGTTTCACACGGGTTCACGCGAAGAAAACCCTCGAACCTTCTAGAAATAAGCTAGGTGTCGTCCCACCACAGCTAACTCCGCTAATTTCGGGACAACTCGTACGATCTGGTACATATTTGGCTGATTTCCATTGGTTTTGGGGAAAAATTTATTTTGCCCTTTTTTAATTGGTCCCCCCGTTGCAATTTAGCTGAAAACCCCCAAAAAGGGGTACGAATTGAAGACGAAAATGGGGTTGTGGGGAAAATTTTGGGATTTCAAATTCAAGAGATCCTTCTTTCAAATCCAAAAAAAAAATACCCCAATTCAGTTTTTTATTTAAGAGGGGAAGGGGTCATTATTTCAGGGGTTGGAGATTCGAGAGTTGAAATTAGGGTTCAAAACTTTGGGGATTTTTTTTCTCTCCTCTCTTTTTCCTTCAAAGTTGAAATTTTAGAGGTCTTTGGATTTTCTGTTTGGGGGGTTCGAAAGTCTTGTTCGAAAAATTTTTGAGGCTCTCGGGTTCGAAAATTGGGTTTTGGTCGATTTTGGTTCAAAAATAAAAAGATTTTCTAGGGGAAATTTAGGTTGAAAATTCTGGAAAGAAATAAAGGAGAAGAAAACTTTTAGAGCATCATTTTCTTTAGTAAGGTTATCTCGCTCTTGCTTCTTTGAAAGTTGACTGTTTAATCGAAAGCCTCGAGGGTTCGTTGATTGATTATGGGTGTGAGGTGATGAAGACGTCATTTTCTGATGGCTACATATCTTGACCTTAGCTCGCCGTCCCATTTGCTGCATCGAAATAGGTAATAGCTCATCCTGTTAGTTTTCAATTTCTTCTACTTCATCTCAACCTTCTGTAGTTCTGAATCTAAATGATATGGCATGCGAGGTTGTCTGTTACAGAGGTCTTTAAGACCCTAGAGTATGTTTTTCTGAAAGTATTTCTTGTCGTGTGATTATGTGTGATGTCAAACTGCTGGCTTAGTGGTTAAAGCTTGTTGCTTAAGTCTCATACGCTCATCTCGATTTCGTAAGCTGTCATTTTATTTTAACATTGTTAATTATCTTTCGATTTGCTGTTGTGCATTGGCATTGATCTTGGGTTTAATCCACCAATTCACTTTGGGATTCCTGTTTTGATTTTCACTTCATTGGCTAGCTGACAGTGTCTTGTTATAGTTGATATTACGTAAAAGTTTAATGTCTATAATAGTTTAGGGCTAATGGTGTCCTGTTATAGCCGATCCTATTTAAAGTTCATGCTTTGAATTTGTTTCCTAGTCTCAGGATACGGGAAATCTTGTTTACCCGATTTCATGGTTAAGGTTTCATGTTTCGGTTCTATTTTTAGAAGTTTCAGGCTGCTGAATATTGTTTACATGATCTCAGTGTTCCCTTCATTGTGGGATTGTAAAAATTTGAACCTTTCATTTCTTTGTTGAGTTTGTGCTAAGTCGATGTTCCATTTGCTTGATCACCGAGGAAAATGTAATTGTTTTATCATAAAAAGGAATGGATGGGGTCGCTTTGATGTTGAATTTGAGTCAAGTCGGTTTTGTCTAATGGAATATGGTCTTGACCTAGAAATGATATTGTTTATGAACATCCTTTTGTGCTTCATTCAAAGTTTAAATATTTGAATTTGGGTTGCAATTTCATCTAGGGGGAAAAGATGATCATGATCATCAAGGGAAATGATTTTTCGTTATGTGTATGGATTCTCTGTGTTTTATTCTCTGTGTTTTATATAGTGTTTTGGTGATGGGTTTAATGTTAATTATTGTGGTGGATTGATAGTATTAGCTAAAGTTCCTCAACTCTCTAATTGTTATGAAGGGAAAATAAGTAGATCGTAGTGCAACTGATGCAAGGGAAAACTTTTCTACCCCATGCTTGAGCTAATTTTCTTTAATTACCTTTCTGTGACTATATTTTCTGAGTTTCCAACTAATTGAATAGGACTTTGAGTGTATCTATAGGGAAGATTTAGAGTTTTTGTTTAGAGTTCACTTTGTGTACCATAATTTTGTCAAACTGATTTCTACGCTCTTGGGTATTGAATGGGTTATTCACACTTGAGTGCAAATAAAGTCTGCATCAAGACCTAATTTGTTTAGCATGTTGTTTGACTATATAAACGTACTCTCACTCTTTCTTATTAGCCTTTTGGCTTTGCTGTGACTGAGTATTGAGTTAGTTTGCTCTGTGATTTCTTTCCTTCAGGTAGTCATACGTTATGTATCTCATTTCTTTATTTTCTTGATTTGATGTTTGTGTTTTTCTTTAATCCCCCCTTTCTTTTTTCTTTCTTAGTTGATCACATATTAGCATTCATGACTTTCTTGCCTTGCATGAACCCATCTTGGAGTCCAAATGGACTCTCCTTCCCTTCGAATCCCTCATTGGGCCAATGAGGCCCATCTCATTGAGTCAAGTTGAAAGAAAGTCCAAAAACCCGTTGCATGGCGTATGGATGTAAAAAGA
>NW_025827199.1:0-2457 GCF_002878395.1 Capsicum annuum | reverse complement strand
ATATTATGAGGTTTTAACGTTTTCTTCTTATCTTGATTTTGATTTTAGTAGTCTTCGAAAACGAAAACCAATAAACTCTCTATCAAAAACTTCACCAACAATCTCGGTTTTATTGAGATACTTTCTTTTCATTTGTTGCTTATTATTAATTTAGTTTGAGTTTGATGATTTATTACTTTTCTTTGTTGTGAATTTACAGGAAACTCTAAGTTTTCTAAGTGAAAATCTGGTAAATATGTATCTCTGCGGAAGCTATGTTAGTTTTTTTAAATTAGAAGTGAAAGTACCCTTTTTAATTTCTGATAATAATTAAAGTATCTTTTGATTCTCTATTTTAATTTTTTCGTTTAACTATATCGTTTCAAGCATACATAATAACTAATTCAAAAATAGACAACAGATATCAATCGACAACAATGAATTCAACTTTGCAAGCTAATATGAGGAGGAGGAACTAGTGAAGACCTTCAATCCCATGATAATGTAAGGGATCATTTAGATTGGTATGTTGAATACCTTAAGTATCCTGTCTGTGTATTAAAGACGAGGTAATACTCTACTTTATTTTTTTTTTCATAGAGAACTAACAATTTAGTGAAAAATATAATCACAATTATAGTCAAAATATTGCATTAGAGGAAGAAGGAGGACTTCGTGAGCTATGATTAAATTTTAGATTGATTACAATATAACATTATATATTTTTATGTTGATTGCCTTTTCTAATTTTATTCTATCATTATTTTTTTTTTTGTGTATCCATACATTCATGTATTTATATTTTATTTGAGTTAACCAAAAACCTTAAAGTTATAATATTTAAGTAGTGTTTAACTATATTGAGAAGGATGATGTACGCACTTTTATGATCATGATTTTATTCTGCTAATTAGTAAAAGTATTGAATGTTGTTTAAGATGAGTATACTGCCACAATCAAAATAAGAAAAATAAATGATGGATTATTTTTTGAGAGAAGTATAGTTGGTCAAAATATTAGAAGGTTTTAAGATTTAAAATTTATTATATCATAAAATGTAAGAAAGAATAACTTATTAATTAAATCTCTCTCTCTATAGTTTTATTTGTGTTAAATTTAAATTAAATTTGTTCTTTTCTTTTGTAACAAAAATTCAACTGAGACACATCATATAGTAATATATTTGATATACAATATTTATTATATCATTTAAATAGATATATCATTTCTAGAGGCTATTACTAGGTTCGGACGAACCCCCTATTACTAGGTTGGCTCCGCCTCTGATCATTTCTTTAAGTTAATATATTGCTACTTTCTGATAATATTGTTCTTAATTCTTATGTATATTTTATTGATTGACGCAAGAGACACGTGCAAAGTACATATACTAATCTAGTATATATATATATATATATATATATATATATATATATATATATATATACACGTCGATCCCCAGCCCCTAATTGTTTACACTATGAAAAGTTTATCTTCAAACAGTTTGTTTATAGTTTTCAATTGAATTTCGAGGCACCATCCGACTAGTGAAATTGGACCGCGAAAATCTAATTTTGGACCTTCTATAAGTTTCAATAATATTATTTCCATATCACTTAATTTTGGTAAAAAATGAATAGATATATCCGATTTGATTACAAACTTAAATTATCTTCCTAATATAATTTCTTAATTAAGGAAACTGCATAATTTAAAATCTTCCTCAAGTACTACAAACCTTTGAATTCTCCTATAAAACCTTAGGGGGGAAATCACTACTTTATGCATTACTACATCTTCAATATAATGGCAAAGTTGAAATCATCACTCTATTAATTACATTGGTCACTGTCAAGGCATGGAAGCATGCCTTATACTAAAAAAAACTGAAAGGCACAAATCTCTCCAGAAAGGCATCAACGAACTGATCTCATGACAAGTCAGGGGCATCAACAAACCTATAACCGACAAATAATATCCACTAATTTCTCACAATATCTCTCAACTGATATGAGGTATAAGCAACTCCATTCACGTAGAAAGAGTGAAATACAACTCAGAACACAAGGTATGAAAGAACTTCGCACGATAAAGAATAAAATAAGGAAAGTTTCCTAAAGACGTCCTATAGCCTCTCTAAGATAGATACAGACGTCTACGTACCGATCCACGAGACTCTATTAGACATCCCATTCTTACATCGTTGATACCAATGAAACCTGGCTGCTCTGATACCAATTTGTCACGATCCAAAAATGACAAGTAAGCCTGTAATGCCCCGAGAGTACACCCTGGGCACCACATGGTGCTTACAACCTCGAAGAGTACTCTACCGTTGAGTTAGCAACCCGAAGAAAATATCAAAAAAATAGTGTAGATCCAATCCGAAGAAAAAGAAATAAAGAGATTAGACAAGACAACCAAAAACCATTGAAAGAAGAAATCTAAAAAAATAAATTCACACTTTCTAATTAATTT
>NW_025827198.1:0-1892 GCF_002878395.1 Capsicum annuum | reverse complement strand
TATATTCTCCTATATAATAAGTGGGAGTGGAGCTGCTCAAGCAGACTCCACTCCGTCGACATATATGTTTGTCCATTTATGACAAGTCTGTTACAGCTGTTTCAATCGTAATTTTATTACATCACCCCTAATTAATTATTAGATGTCATTTAAATATTGAAAAATTAATAATATTTAATAAAAAATAAAATATACATAAAATAATAAATTAACTCAATAATATTTTAAATTAATTTGACATCTTATATAAGGTCTACTTAGACTTTTTCATGAGTATTTTTATAGCATCACTTCTAATTAGTTATTATGTGTCATTTAAGACATGCCTACTTTGCTGCTTCAACCATGATATTTGATTGACATCAAAATTATATCAGTGTCATTTAAATTGGAACAAAAGAAAAATTATTATAAATCATAATAATTAAAAACTTAAATTATTTTTAAAATATAATTGACTATCAATGCCACAAAAAATTAAACAGGGAGAGCATTATACATTAGCTAAGAACTTAAAATAGTAAATTATAATGTCAAAAAAGTATTATCAATTACAATAGTTAACAACTTAAAATATCTAAAAAAATAATTAATCTGTTATATATTCAAAAAAATATATTATTTATAAATTACATAAAAAGTACTATAAATTGTCATAGTTAACAACTTAAAGTATCTAAAAAATAATTAATTTGTTATATATTTTAAAAAAATATGTAAAAAAATATATTAATCACAATAATTAAGAAATAAAAAATTTTAAAATATAAATATTTGATTGACTCTCGAAAACTTATGGGTGTCATATTAACAACTTAAATTATCAACTAAATAAATGAACGTTTTAATTAAATGCTAAAATGACACATATCATAGAATTTTTAAGTATCAACATTAAGACATGCATGGCACGGCTAAGCCACCTAGTATAACTATAAGTGTAGTATGTAGCAGCTCTTCATCGACATGCTTCCTGACTAGATGTTCCGTGATTTTACTATATCATCCTAAATAATTATCATAAGTTATTTACGTATTAGAAAATTAATAATATTTAATAAAAAAGATAAAATAGACATAAAATGATAAATTAACTGTTGATGTTTTAAATTAACTTGACATTTTATAAGGCCCACTTAATTTTTTTTATATTGATTTTTCTATATCACTTTTAATTAGTTATTATGAGTCATTTAAGACATATCTGCTTCACAACTTCAATTATAACATTTGATTGACTCTCAAAATTATATCCGCGCCACTTGACTTGGAACAAAAGAAAGTACTATAAATCATAGTAATTAAAAATTTCAATTATTTTAAAAATATAATTGACTATTAATGTAACAAAAGTTTGAACAATGAGAGTAACATATATTATTTGAAAATAACATTCAAAAAGTATTATAAATTTCAATAGCTAACAGCTTAAAATATCTCAAAACATACTAAAAATTTGATTGGTTATCTAAATTCTATTTGTGTCACATAAATTAAGATTAAAAAAATAACATATATTGGGCCCGTGCTATATCGAATGTTATAATAGATATCAAAAGGCAGTCCGGTGCATTAAAGCTCTCGTTATGTGCAGAGTCCGGGGAAGGTCCGACCACAAGAGTCTATTGTACTAGTCTTACCTCGCATTTCTGCTAAAGGCCTTTACAAGTTTGAACCTGGTGATCACATGACAACAACTTTACCAGTTACTTTTACGTCCAAATTACACCTCTCTTACAAAGTGTCTTGATTCAATTACCTTTGGGAATGGGGTCGGCCGATCAACGATCATAAACGGTAGAGTTAAGGGGTTTTAGAGGATGTACACAGTGAACCTTCTGTGATCCTTACCTGCGGGTGGGGTTTGTGATTGTTGTTTTGTTCCTTTGTTG
>NW_025827197.1:0-2239 GCF_002878395.1 Capsicum annuum | reverse complement strand
GTGTAATACAATAATAAAGAGCCCAATTGGACTCCCGAGCAAGTTCATGCAAAAAAAATGTGCAAAGGATTAGTATATGTAAGTGTATACAGGCGAGAACATCAAACAAAAAAATGATAAACTTATAAGCCGAAAGAATTTCCTATCACAAGAACCAACATCTTGCTCAAACATGCAATGAATTAACTTAATATTTTATAGAGCTAAAACTATGGATCCTAATCATAACAAATAACGTTTAAACTAATCAATACGACAAACAAAAGGACTTTAATATTTGAGCTATGAATTGACGCAACGACACAGAAATTAACAATTTGAACTATATAACCAACATGGAACTAGAAAGTTAAGACTGAACTAGGATAGAGTTTACCTAAGAAAAACAACAATCTAATGATAGTAAACAAGTCTTTAAAAAACATCAAAGTGAAGGCAATTAGGACAATGATAATAACAGGCCAGACGATAGTTAACAAAGAACCAATGAAGCATTCATTCTATCTCTTAGCTAGAACAGCAGAATAAAAACAATCATGACAATGACAGATAATTTATAGACATGGATTTCTTATGAATTAGTTCAGCCCCGTCCCCCCTTACTTTAGAACGGCTTCGTATCATAAAAATGACTGACTTGTTGCTTTTATGCACTAAAAAATTCAAATACCAGATATCTATTTATTAATTCTAGTATACCACCACACCAAATATTGACTCTAGCCAAATAATCTTTGATTTAAATATGAGGATCTAGTTCCATCAAGGTCATGGGAGGTACCAACATATGTGGGTTGCGTATTTATAATCAGAATACGTTGGTATACAACTGAAACTAAATAAGAATAAACGAAATAATTCAGAGAACTTTTTTAAGGCTTTAACATAGTAAAACGACTACCGATTGAGTCAACATTATTATGCAAAACTTTTCCCCTCTCGCCCGACAAAACTGAAACCAAAAAAAAAAGATTAAGCATCCTTAATGAACTGAATTACTAATTTTTGCTACTGCACATCAAAAGACTCCCTAAATTATACCCGATGCCATATAACGCTTCAGGAAAGATAAGGAGCACCTACTACGTACCTCCAAAGTCATGAATACAATCTAAATGACTAAATTTTCAGCAAATCAGATCAACAGGCTTAGTTTTTCCTTGAAAATATCGTAGTATGACTAGCATGGAAACTAACCTTGCAGTGATTCCTAAGGCAGACACGAAACTACGGATCTTTACCAAACAGATTCAACTACAAAAAAAGGTAAACAAAACTTCACAAATATACTGACAACGAGGTTAACAACGTGCCAACAACAATAATACAAAGGGGAGAGTTCGAAGTAGCGACGATGAAAATTTCAGAATCCATACAAAGCATACATGATAGCATGAATTTCGATTCAGCGAGAGAAACACAAACACATTTATCATCTACTAATTCCTATGACCCTTAAAGCCATCTACAGCTATTCTCGTCGAACAACGTCACAATCATAACATTACAGAGGAGGAGGAGATGAAAAAAAGTAGGAACAGTAACAAGAATTAAAATTGGAGAACCGTTCACCTGTTCCGGAGCAGCAAACGGGACGAACGAGCTATCAACGAAGTTGTCACTATCAGGAGTCGATATTGTCAATTCGGGAACTTCCCAAATGATCGACCAAACTTCTAAAAGGAAACAAAAGAGAGAGTATATTCTACAAAAAAAGGAGATAGCCTTTATCTTCTGAGAACCCTAACATATTGATATCTTCATCTCTCGCTCGAAAGCTTCAATCACCAGTAAGGATTCCACAAAAATAGAAAAAAAAGAATCCTAAAACTATGGGTTTCCCTTTTTCTAAGAAACCTTCAAAACCTCAAAGTTTTCACCTCAGAACTTCTCCCCCCTTCTTCGACCTTAAAAAAAATCAAACCCTAAAAATGTTACAGAGGAAAAACCTTCCTTTTCTGAATCTCAGAACTCCAACCCTAGAAATAACTCTCTCCCCCCTCAGCCTCCTAAAACAGCCTTTTATATATGTATATATATCTTCTATAGACGTATATCTTTAACGTATACAAGTGTATATATTCTATAAATTAGTATGTAACTATATATATATATATACATATTGTTGTATATATATATGTATATTGTAGTATATATTTTATTTAAAGCAGTACATATATATTGAATGGTGCGTATATATGTGTATATATCTTCTAAAGAAGTATATATTTAACGTATA
>NW_025827196.1:0-1640 GCF_002878395.1 Capsicum annuum | reverse complement strand
ATTTACTACCCAGACCAGTCTGAAAGAGTTATGCTATAACCTACCTCGAAAGCCAAAACCAGTCCGCTACACTTGAACCTATGACCTTACTTTTTACAAAAAATTCCTAAATTCACTAAAAATATCAAATATGAAATCTACGCATCAAAATAAATTCAACGACACCCATATTGACTACTTTTGGTTTGGGGTCAAAACAGACCCCCAAAATAGGTTTTCGAAAAAGAAGGGCAAAAAATCAGAACTTTACTTCAAAAATATGTTCCCCATATATTTAGGAACCTACAACTGAAAACCCACGTTAAATCGGGTAAAAAACTAGGTTCAAATCGAAGAAATACCATTTTTGAGCTTTATCGGGAAAAATCTTTGAAATTCGGGTCAAGATCAAGAACCGGAGTTGTTTTGAAGGTTAAATGGATGAAAAACTAGTAATTATAAGATAAAAATATTATTAAAATAAAATGGAGAGAAATTTGGGTTTAAAATTATGTCCTAAGATTTTTGAAGTTTTGAGAAATTAATCAAGAAATTACTAAGAAAAGGGTGAATTCTTACCTTAAATTCGTAATAAAATCAAGAAATAGGTGTTAATCTTGCTTCCCAAGCTCCCATAAATTTTTATTTTAAGCTCACACACTATTTTAGAATTTAACTCTCAAGAGGCAAGATGAAAATGAGCAAAATAAGTGAAAAATCAGCTATTTATTGCAGATTTTCTGCAATAGCAGTTTTTTATTGGTTGATCAGACTTCGATGGGGTGCTCGGGATTCGTTTGAAGTTTGATTAATGCAAACGAACTATGCAACCATACTAAATTCAACATTACGGACGTGATTGATATATCAAATTTTTTAAAAATATCATTTTCATAAAGTTGACTCCTGAAACCCAAAATTATAATTTTCTAAATCGAGGGTCGGAATGAGATTTAAAAGCTGTAAAATCATACCAAATATACTAAAACCCTAAAATCGATATTCTAGAACTATTGGCGAAGTCAAAATTTCCATCCGAGGTCGTTTCTATCAAATGTGGGTCCCACACCCATATTTTCAATTTTCTAACTTTCCGACCAATACGTCGAAATGAGCTCGGGTGCATCGGGACCCAAACCAAACATCTACCTAGCCTAAAATTGATATTTCGGAGCTGCTGGTGTAGTCCGTTTGTCCATCCATCACAGACATTAAAAGATATCCACATAAGTCCAAAATAAGGCTCTCAAAGCCATCAAAAACCATAATATTGCATAAATGATACCAAAATGCATTGAAAATCATGCCAAACACTCCCACACTCCAAAAATATTATAATGCAACTACAGAGAGGCGTAAAACAGTCAAATCACACAAAATTACAAATTTCACATATATCATCAAATTTTTAGGTCGTTACTGACACATTTTATTTTACATAGTGATTAAGGTATTTCACCCTTTACTGGTATTAGTGATATTCATTAGGCATCAGAATGGATATTGAAATGGTAATTGTTTACATTTAATGTATACCATTAATTGTAAAGGTAAAATGAGAAAAATATTAATTAACTATATCCTGATTTAGTAAGTGATCAAGTAATATGAATTATTTATTTTTAGTAAGATGACCAACTAAAATTGGATAGGGGAGTAAG
>NW_025827195.1:0-1609 GCF_002878395.1 Capsicum annuum | reverse complement strand
TAGATCAATGTAGGTACTATTATTAATCTTAACATTAAGTTAATGAGGAACTCATTCTTTCATCCCTAGTTCATCCTAAATCAATTGCAATGAAATCTGTTGCAACAAACAACTGAGCTGTTGGAGAATTTCAAACAGATAACAATATCTGTTGCAATAGATGACATTTCTTATTTAATTATCAAATAGACATTTGTATTTGTTATGACGGATGACTGAGGTGTTGGAAATTTTCAAACAGATATTGATATCTGTTGTAACAGATGACGTTTCTGTTTTAGTTATCAAATGACATTTCCATCTATTTTCACATATGACTGAGCTATTGGGATTTCTCAAACAGATATCTAAATCTGTTGCAACAAATGACATATCTGTTTGAAAATCTTTTTTTTTTCTTTTAATTTTAAAGCAAGCTACTGTCCGAGTAAATAAAGTAGTATTACTACTAAAGGCGGTAAAAAATATTTCTTGGATAACTCAAAAATCTCATTGAGTAGTCTTGTCCTGTCTTTTCAATGTCAGCCATTTTCTTCCTCGTGCACCTCAAATTATTAGAGAATATTAATTAATGAATATTGAAACCTCTAATACTTCTTCCGTTTCCTATTGACTTGGCACTCCCATCAAGAAAATATTAATAAGGAGTTTATTTTACTATCAAATTAGTCTTATTAATTATGCTTTGTAAATATAAATTTGAATAAATACACTTTGTTTAGTCATTTAATAATAAGGGTAGTACATCTAGAAATTAGAATTATCTCATCTCTCCCCTCCTCTCCTTCAGCCCTAAATCTCTCATCTTTTTTCTTTCTATCCTCTTTAGGGTTATCACATCCTTTTTTTTCTCTCCTCTTTCTCAAAAGTTTTCGTTCGGATCTAAACCGATCGATATCTATATCTTAGATTCCTTGACTGAAATTGTTGTTTTGACCCCCCTTTTGACATTAAGGTATGATATGATTCACTATTGCTCTTTCATTCTCGTCTTCTTCTTGCAATGTTATTTACATCTTTTTATTTATTTAATTACCATTTTCCCATATCATATTTATTTAAAAAATTTGAAGGAACTTTTAATTGTTGGATAAACATACCGAGAATTTTTATTATAAGATGAGAAAAAAAGTCATTTGTTGGGAGAAATTTAAAAGTCTTGTTGGCAGTATCATGTTTTTATGTATTTTATTTCTTTCTTTGTTGTTGATGTTGTTATTGGTGTTGTTGGTCGGGTTGACATTGTTGGAACTTGTGGTGTGGTGTAGTTTAGACGGTGGGTGCTTCTTAGCTTAAAAATAGTGGAGTTCGAACAATCAACACAAGGAGTAAGGGAGAAAAAAATAAAAAGTTTAAAGTGATAAAGAAGAGAAGAGTTGGTTACCGAAATTTAAAAAATATGTGCTGAGTAGGAATTGAACTCAAGACCAAAAGAAATAAATAGCCTTAAGCACCCATAAACAACAACTAGGCTAACCAAACAACTCTTACTATAGGTGCTCACTGATTAGATTATATATGTTTTTTTTATTTCCACATACATATATAAAGTTCGTTACGAGTTCAGTCTGTGCTCGCGCACCCGGAGGACTCCATGTGGGTCCGTCCC
>NW_025827194.1:0-1535 GCF_002878395.1 Capsicum annuum | reverse complement strand
CAACACCGGTGACCTTGCATTAAGGACAAGACTTAAGAAAACTGGGGGAAATCAGAGAAAAGGTACGCCAAAGAAGACATAACTAGACCAAAGTAGGAATGTTCAAACATAGAGACAGCGAATCAAACCATAAGCAGCGTACAAAAGTGAAAACCATGATTAAATAGTTAATTAATGATATTAAAGTTTAAACAATAGATTGCAAAACCGAGGAAAGCAACATGAAGCTAAAGTCACAGATTAAAGGATTATAATAATAGTTAGCCTAGCATAGCAAAATTGCTACATTGAAAAAAAGGAAACTGGAAACGAAAGATGCAATCTTGATGATATAAATGTTTATTCATACCATAACTCTCAGATAACCAATGACGTCAATTAAAAGACAGTATATTCAACATAAACAAATTGAAAATTACAACATGAGCACTGTTTCAGCGAAATAGCACAACAATAGTCACAAAACAACCCCTAAGGCCATCACAGCCATCTACAGCAGACAAAACCCAACCTCATTCACAATTACCATAAAAATATCAACTAATTCTACAGAGAGAAAGGGGGATGAAGCAGAGAGTGACAAAATTAAAAGAACAAGAGTATATTCACCTCTTCTGGGGCAGCAAAACAGGACGACGAGTTGATGATAGGATTTCAACCACCAGGAATCAGACTTCAGCTCGATAGAATTGATTAACCGCTGACCTTTTTCGAAAATAAAGATTTTACTAGAAAGGGGGTTTGTTTGAGTGCTCGATTTTCAGCCTTCCAGGCCCCTTTTTTTTGGCTCAAGGATGAGCTATTTCTAGCGAAACCAAATGGAGATGAATTTCCCATTTCATCGATGTGGGATTTTGTTTAACAAAGGTGATTTTGGGAAATTCTCTAAAAGGAAATTCGAAATTCTAACTCAAGATAGCCTTTTCCCACCAACCAACTCACATGAATTTGGAATTTTCTTCCTCTCCTCCAAAATTCTCCAACCAATGGAATTTTAAGGGTTGAAATTCCTTCACGAACCAATAGAAATCGAGTAGGTATGTACGAACTCGTACAACTCTATCCTTTACAAACAAATTTTGAACGTTAGAGGACACCTGTGCGTGTTTCTAGAAGATTCGAGGTTTACAACGTTGGAGATGGGTCAAGTCGGTTTGAGACTGTGGGAACTGGGTTTGCCAAAGTTGGACCCATTTTAATGGGTCGTTGACAAGTTGCTGCTGTTGGTGGTGGTGGAAGTCAGGTATAAGGTCGGGTTATAGGGTCGTTTGGAGCTGATTATCGTGTTTTACAGATGTACAGGGGTGAGGGTTCAGTTTGTTGTTCGTAACTTTGCTGTTTCCCTTTTCTGAAGTTGAGGGAGAAACCTTTATTGAGTATGGGCCAGGTTTGTTTGAAGTGTTTGGGCCAGCTGAGGCTGAAAGGGTTGGGCCTGGTAGAAACTATTATTATGTTGAAGAAAATTGGGCCTGGGCAGTTGGGTTTTTAAAAATTGGATGGATTATATAATTTGAGAATTTGGCCAATTCATTTAA
>NW_025827193.1:0-2277 GCF_002878395.1 Capsicum annuum | reverse complement strand
CTTTGAAAAATACCTTAGTTGAACAAATTGAAAATGTTCTTAGTACTCATATAAACTGTTTTGTAGGTTTGATTATGAATGATGCATTTCAAATAACAGCGATCATTGAGAAGCTACCACCTATGTGGAAAGACTTTAAAAACTTCTTGAAGCACAAACGCAAGGAGATTACTTTCAAAGATCTTATTGTCCGACTACGTATTAAAGAGGATAATAAGGCTGTCGAGAAAAGGTCAAAAAGGAGTTCTACAATTAATGGAGCACATATTGTAGAAGATGACCAAAACAATTCTAAGAAAAGAAAGAAAGTTGAACAAGGAATCAATCAACCCAAGAAAAAATTCAAGGGAAAATGCTTCAATTATGGAAAGATTGGCCACAAGTCCACAGATTGTCGTGTCCTGAAGAAAGGAAAGAAAAAGGACCAAGCTAATATGGTTGAGTCCAACAAAGAAAGTGATGATCTGTGTGCTATGTTCTCAGAATGCAACTTGGTGGGGAATCCTCGCGAATGCTGGATGGACTCTGGTGCCACCCGCCATATGTGTGCCAACAAAGAGTTATTTTTATCATTCGCTCTGGCTCAAGTAGAAGAAATGGTATACATGGATAACTCCGCTACGGCTAAGGTAGAAGGAACAGGAAAAGTGGGCTTGAAAATGACTTCAGGAAAGGTCTTGATACTTAACAATATCTTGTACATTCCAGAATTACATAGGAACTTGATTTCTGTTTCACTTCTAGACAAGAACGGATTCAAATGTGTAACCATTTCTGAAAAAATTGTAATTAACAAAGGAGAAGTGTATGTAGGAAAAGACTATCTCACCGAGGGCTTTTATAAGATGAATGTTGAAATAAATAAAAGTTCAAATTCTTCTTACTTGCTTGATTCTTATAATTTATGGGATGAACGTTTAGGCCATGTTAATTACAAAGCGTTACAAAAACTGATTAAATTAGAGGTTTTGCCAAACTTTGAGTGCAATAAATCAAAGTGTCAAATATATGTGGAATTAAAGAATGCAAAGCATCCTTATAAGTCAGTTGAAAGGAATTCCAATCCCTTAGACTTAATACACACTGACATTTGTGATATGAATTCAACACCATCACGTGGAGGGAAAAGTATTTCATAACTTTTATTGACGATTGCACTAGATACTATTATGTCTACTTACTAAATAGTAAGGATGAAGTAATAGACACATTTAGTAAATACAAAACTGAAGTTGAAAATTGGTTAGAGAAAAATATAAAATGATAAAAAGTGATAGGGGCGGAGAATATGAATCTCTCTTCGTCGAAATATGTGTAGAGAATAGAATTGACCATCAAACTACAACCCCATATTCACCTCAATCTAATAGAATTACGGAAAGGAAAAATCAAACTTTGAAGGAAATGACGAATGCTTTGCTTATAAGTTCTAATTTTCCGCAAAACTTGTGGGGGAAAGCTATCCTTACAGCCAATCGTATACTCAATGAATTTTTCATTGTAAGACACAATCAATTCCTTATGGAAAATGGAAAGGAAGGAAACCCAACTTGAAATATTTTAAAGAGTGGGGGTGTCTAGCAAAGGTTCAAACTTCTATGCCTAAGAGAGTTAAGATAGAACCTAAGATTATGGACTGCATGTTCATAGGATATGCTAAAAGAGCAAAGCATGTCGATTTTTAGTTCATAAATCCGAATATCTGGGTATAAATGAAAATATGATAATTAAATTAGATAATGTTGAATTCTTTGAAAACATTTACCCGTATAAAACTAGACATGAATAGTCTAGTGAAGGGTCTAAATGACCTCGAGATGAACCAAGTGAGAATATACATAATGAAGAGAATCCAAGGCATGGTACACGTCAAAGAACTTCTACTACATTTGGATCAGATTTTGTAACATTTCTCTTAGAAAATGAGCCTCAAACATTTAAAGAGTGATGTAGTCGTCAGACTCATCCTTTTGGAAAGAGGCAGTCAATAGTGAGATTGATTCAATATTAAGCAACCATACATGGGAATTGGTTGATCTTCCTTTAGGAAATAAACATTTAGGTTCTAAATGGATCTTTAAAAAGAAAATAAAAGCGGATGGTACTATTGACAAATACAAGGCAAGACTTGTAGTAAAAGGCTTCAATTAAAAAAAAAAGCCTTGATTACTTTGATACATACTCGCCGGTAACAAGGATAACATCAATTCGAATGTTAATTGCCTTGGCGGTAGTATATGGTCTTGAAATCCATCAAATGGATGTGAAAACTGCATT
>NW_025827192.1:0-2192 GCF_002878395.1 Capsicum annuum | reverse complement strand
CAACTGGAGCTGTAAGGAAGTTTGAACATTATTATTCTTTTCTTTTTGAGATAAACAATTTTTTTTCCCCGAAGATGATTACTTTGTATTCGTCAGCGTTAAGGTTATGCTAGCAGTCCAAAAGAAATGAAAAATAATGAAAATAATGCGCGGATTCGAAGAGATCTACTACCTGTTATGCATCCCGTACACATTGGCCCTTACACAAAAAACAAAAATCTACAATGCTATTCCATTTAACTTTCTGAATGGAATTATATTTATCTTCAAAACACCTTCAACTTTTCTCTCTCCATATAGTCCACCAAATACAAGGAAGGATTGTTCTCCACCATTTCTTCTAACTCTTGCTTATCCCCTCTAATCCAACAGCTCAACAGATTGCTGTGTGTCCTTTTATAGTCCACTTTACTTCAACTCAATAGGTCTGGTATGTGTTCCGGCATGGTCCACTTTACTTCTATTAAAACTAGAGGTGTCAAATGGGCGGGGTTGGACTGAATTTGGGCGGGTCAAAAAGGTCTGAGTTAATAAATGGGCGGGTTAATCTACTTGGGCTGAAATGGGTTGGGTTGAAATGCGCTAAAATGCAGGTCATAACCCAACCCGCCCAATTCGAACTAAGATTTAATTGCTTTATTTGTTATTTTATAAACTTGTAGTACTTGAAAAATTATTATCTTTTTTTTTTTTTGGAACTTGGTAACTTTGTATTATGTCACACAGTACATGGGTTGTATTGAGACCTTTATATACAAGAGTACTCCTAAATCAATTGTTCTATATGACTTTATCTAAATTGAGTCTATAACATCAATTATCGAGACAATATCATTATAGTTGATTACACCAAAAACATAAAAGCAAAATGCAGTTGAGTTTAACCTTCTGCACACTATTCTCTATGCTCTCAAAACATCTAGAATTCCTTTCTTTCCCTATAACCCACCATATAGCAGCAGGGATAATTCTCCTTCTACCTCCGTCCTTCGCATGTACACCTGCTTTTCCCAGCATATTAAAGTCTCGGATACTTTCCTAGGCATTGTCCTGGAAATGCCTTTTAGTCTTAAGAAGATTCTCCAAAGTTGTTGAGTGTACTTACAATGTAGAAATCGATGGGTAACAGTCTCTAAAGTTTCTCCACAGGGGAAACATCATCTGGAGCACAAGGTTTTCCCTTTCTTCATGACATTATCTTGTGTAAGAACTACTTCCTTGGTCAGTAACCAGCAAAGACAAAGCGACACTTTGTGAGGTATCCAACTTTTCCATATTTGCTTCCATGGCCATCTTGGACCCTGTCGATTTATTTGGTTCATCATCTTGTAGGCTTTGTTGACTCTGAACATTCTTTTTTCATTTCCCATCCACCATAGTACGTCCTTCACTGTCTGCAGTCCATTGAATGAGTCCACAGTATTAAAAAATTCAACTACTCTCATTACCTCCCGGTCATTAACTTTCCTTCTGAAATTGAAGTTCCACCCATGTGGTGTCCATAATTCTGCTATAGTCCTCTGATGAAATAATACCAAGTTATGGAAAAAGCACTTCCATATTCCCATCGTCATGCCAATTATCCTTCCAGAACCTAGTCTTGTTTCCATCCATCACTTTAACCTTTGAGTTGCTTTTAACTTCATTCCACTGTTGTCTAATAGATCTAATAGACCTCCAGAGGCTAACCCGGTATGGTGTGGTCACTTCTTTAGTCATCCATCAATCTTCTTCAGTATATTTAGCCCCAATCACTTTCCTCCATAGCAGCAGGTTATTGTTTGCATATTTCCTCAACCATTTCATCACGAGATCCTTACGTTGAATTTTTAGGTTCTTTATCCCCAACCCTCTTGTCTTCTTGTCAATTGACCACCACACCACAGAGAGCACTACCACTTTTTCTCGCATATCTTTATTCCTTATTCTATCTCTCCTAGTATGCCCACACATCAATCTCAACATCCTCATTTCTGCTACATTTGTCTTTCAAATATGTGAGCTCTTGACCAGCCAAACACTCTGCCCCATGCAAGATAACTAGTCTAAGAACCACTTTATAAAACTTACTTTTAAGTCTTGGTGGTAAATTCTTATACCACAAGACATTGCATATGAGCCTCGTTTCATCCACTCCGCTCAATTCAATGTATTTATTATCCATCTCACCATTTCCTTGGATTATAGACCCA
>NW_025827191.1:0-3387 GCF_002878395.1 Capsicum annuum | reverse complement strand
TTGTACTCTTTTTTCCTTACGAGGTTTTATCCCACTGAGTTTTTCTTGTAAGAATTTCAATGAGACAACATATATGCGTATTATCTATCAATTATTCATTCAAGGGGGAGTGCTATAAATGTACCATATATAGTGAATGTCTACTTTACCGTATATAGTGAATACCTACTTTACCATATATTGTGTATTTCTATTTATGAAAAAGTTACAAACCACAAGGCTAGTTTTCCCCTATAAATAAGGGAGTTTTCCCTTATTGTAATTCATCCCTAAAGAAGAAATAAGAATTACTCTCTCTATTCTTGTAGACGCCTAATTTTGTTCCTCCCAAATTCAATTTTATTCATTTTTAGCTCGCAGTTTACTACGCACCCTCACCCGTGTGATAATTCCTCCACAAAATAACAAAAAAATAACCTCTAACTAATTTTATCTTATCCTAACAATCTACCCAATCAAAATAAACCACCTCACTACCCCACCCCTACCCTACCTTCCCTTTAGGCAGCCCACCCTCTCACCTGACTTTCCCACATTTCTTTTTCATAAAGAAGGGGCGTATATACGCACCAAGAACACACAGAAACTCATCCTCACAATTCCATACCCACATAATTCATACACTAATATAACCAACAATAATACATACTATACAGCCGAAGACAGGAGGGAGAGAGAAGGATATGAGAAAAATAGATCGAGAATGAAAGGAGAGAGATCAAGATGAGGAAAGACAATGAGTGGGAGAGGGCTTTGAACGGAAAGAGATAGGAGAGATCATATCGATGGTGGGTTGGCCGCTCCAATGAGTTCTCATCCAAAAAAAAAATATCACTATCGCCTGAGATTTTATCTTCTCTTCGTTTGCTGACCCGTTTGAGATATCCGGAGCTTCAGTGAAGCGATAAATAGCGAATCAAATCTTAAAATCCACCAAGAGACGTCACCAGCCCACATCCTCCTTCTTTTCGATTGAGTCATCACCGAGAACAACAAAAAAACCGTTCGTTTGAGTATCATTCCAGCGAGACTTCGCCAAAAATTGTGCACAGATTTCTCAATTTTGTATTGTTGTTTGGGGTTAGAGAAAGAAATAGTGAAGCTTAAATGGATTTTGAGGTTGGATTTGTTGCAGTGAGGTTCGATCCGAGATTTTGGACGCGGTTCAATCGAAAGAAGCAACTTTAATTGAAAGCAAACATTTGAGGTCCAATTTTATCTATCTTTATAATTTTGTGATCTCTACGTGAATGATGGTGTGAATTGTCATTTGTTTTGATTCGATATTTGGTTTTCGTGATTATGGATTGCGTGATGAAACTATGTCTTGTTTGAGAATGGAACTGGGGGAATTGATAATCGAATAAGTTGGAGGTTGTTCATTTTGATTCATTACTGAATATTGTTGAATTGGATCGTAGCATAATTAGGCCATTGAATGAATAGGCAAAAGTAGGTTCGGATAGGTAAAAATATTTAGTAATAAGTATTGTCTTGTTGAACGTGGAATTTGTGTTGAATGGATTGGTTTTAGTTCTTGCATTTGGAAATGTATCACTTGGCCGGGGAATGCCCCGAGGTATTTATGTTCATTCATCGGGGAATGCCCCGACGTATGTTGGCGGGAGATGATCGTGATCAAGGCTCGAGGCATTGGGTGGAGCATAGCTTAGGATTAGTGTAGGTTAGCGTAGGTTTAAATTTTAGTACCTTTTTATTTTTAGTCTGTAATAATTGGACTGAACACTATATTTTGGACTTGTTTTGTTCTGTTTGTTCGTTTGATCTTTTTGTGTGCTTTTTGTGTGGTTTATACATTCATAGTGTCAAAATTAGCTGATACGCTTCACCAAGCGACCGTGGTCGAACATGGTACCGAGGGGTTCCTAACACCTTCCCCTCGGTCAATAGAATTTCTTAGTCAGAATCTCTGTTCGCAAACCAGTTTTAAAGAGTCAAATCATTTTTAAAAGGATCTTTCAAAGGTGACTTGGCACACCGAATTATGTCAAGTGACGACTCTGAACTAAAATTTAAATAATTCTTTTTGAAATAAATTTTCATCTTTTGTTACTTCAATAATAAAAACCCTTTTGAAACTTAAAACATAATTTTTTCAGAGTTAAAAAAGGGGTGTGACAGCTCTGGCGACTCTGCTGGGGGGCTTTTCAGAATTCGAGCTTATTTTTGGAGTTGTATCGGCTTAGTTTGACATTATGAGTGTATAAACATTGTTTGTGTCTATTTTATCATTATTGAGTGCTTATGTGCTACGTGTTTACAATTTTTCTCTTGTGTGTTAACGCTTTATATCTGTCATCATGTGCATAACCCGAGTCAATTTTTTCTGTAACAAGTCCTGGAGTACATGTCGTGCACACAAACTCTAGTTGAGTTATCCTTATTTTAGGAGAAGGAGCCGCCGGACATATGGAGTGGGTGGAAAGCAAAGCAGCCACTATCGACCATATGCTCCCTCGAACGATCTTGTTAGTAAACCTTAACATAGGTCAGCCTTTAGGTCATGTTTATCTGCATCATATTAAGACCTAGCAGGATCCACTTGGTCCTTTGTAGGAGATTCACCTCTGAAGCATCCCTACGTCTTAAATGTTGCATCTTTGAAGGTAACGTGGTCATTTGATGAACCGATTTAGGAAAAACATGTGTTAGAAGTAAAGTGTGTATCCATCATGGGCCAATGAGGCCTATTCTTCCGAGTCAAGCCCAAAAGAAGTGGCAAAGAGACTCGAAAGTCTCATTTTTTATTGGCAAAATGACTTTCTAAACCCCTGTACTATGTTGGCTTTGTAAGTTGGATACTTCTACTTACATGTTTGTCATCTGGACCCCTGAACCCACTAAAAAGCAATATTTTAAATTCTTTTTTGGTGAGTGTAACACACTCTCCCCCACTCAACTGCCATGCCTGACACGTCTACCACGACATCTGCCACGTCGTTTTTAAAAAAAAGTATTACATTAAATTTCAAGTCATTTTTAAAATGCTACATAAACAAATTAAATATTAAAATTAATTTAATTAAATAAGAAAAATTTGAATAATCATGTTTTTATTTTTGCTCACAAATTAAACATCAAATTCATTCCAAACAATAAAAATTCTTCTCCAACTAATTTAAATTTTTAACTATAAATTCATATATACAAACATAATAAATTTCGATTTTTAAATTTGAATATTTTTAACAAATTCACAAAAAGTTTAATTTATTTCAAGCGAAATTCACTAATTTTTTTCAATATTTACTATCACTCACTCTCAATTTAAATTTAAATTTTAATACCCCAAAAATAAAAAGATTTCGAATTTAAATTTTAATTAAAAAAATGAAAAGAATTGAATTGAGAGGGAAAATTAAAATA
>NW_025827190.1:0-52053 GCF_002878395.1 Capsicum annuum | reverse complement strand
TAGGGTAACTATGGAGAAGCTCAAATGGTGGGAATAAGCATAAATACAAAAAATATCCCCAAGGGTCATTACAATATCCACTACTAAAAAAACTTTCGTTCTTGGAAGTCAATAAATAGAAAGAATCTCCAAGCCTCAAAGGGACGAGGTACTGGGTCTGCATGCTCCAAGCATGACTTTCTAGATAACCCTGATGGAGAGTAAAATGCTTCTAAGGTATTTTGCCATAGGTCTCCCAACCATCACTCTCATTCTATTTTAAAATAGCCAAAACTCAACTTAATCGCTAACTGGCCTTAAACTGAACCAAGAAGGCTGCTGCAAACTTATCTGAACAATATCACTTTGATACCATCTCTAAATTTGCATAAATCAACAAAGTCTTATCCGACCCAAAGCCAACCCAAGACATGAGTCATTTTACCAACTCCAAATCAAAATACATTTTCCTTACCATTCCGCATCTGCTATCTACTCCAAGCCAGGAGGAAAACCCCCCTGAGTCGCATGTCCATACATTCTCATCATAGAGAACTCAAAAACTAAAGTTGATTCGATGAAAATCCATAAGGTAAACATGAGAATAAGCTCATATGACAATGTTTTGGCACACAAGTGGAGATAATCGACGAATGCAATCCATGCCAATGCTACAACAGTCCAAATAAAAATCAAGCTGAGATTTGAAAATCCAAGGTATAGCTACTTTGAATATTCTACTCTAGGATCTCTCATCCACTGAGAATCAAGTCATACTGAATCTAGTTCGAGTATATTACTCCCATTGAGGAAATCATCCAAATTGCCAAAGGAAGCTGAAAACTCTAAGTCAAGATTGAAATAATCAATACGGGGCCATGGGCTATCATCTGAACACTTATTAACTATAATCTGACCGATGTCTAAAAGACCGAATAGGCAACCACAGAGTAGGCTCAACCAGCCTATCAATGAAATATGAACAAAGACAGGTATAAAACAAAAGTTGGATGCAAAATCTAGAACACCAAGCCAAAATCTCACAACCAAGGCTGAATCGCTCGATCTCAAATATCTAAGCCAAAAGTAAAAACATGTAGGCATTAATACTTTGAATCTATCATACTTTTAAATTGCCATTCCAAGGAGTCGAATCCAAAACTGAGCCAGTAAGTCTATATCGATGTCAACTACTTTAAATTGACTTTAGTATCCAAATCTGACATACATGAGATAAATCATACCAAGCCACAGTCGAGACATATCTAAAGAACCAAATCACCACATGGATATTAACTGATTAATGACAACGTAACCAACTATACATTAGTTGGAGGGAACAAAATATAGCCATAAAATAAAAATCATGACAAAGGATGAATCCCTAGCTAAAAATGCAAATATCCCACTCCACATTCTCAGCAACAAAGAAGAAAAATACCAATCTCGAAACCAAGGTCAAAGTAAAAACCACTACCAAAAAATGAACAACTCGAGATAAAAAACTTCTAATTTGCCAACGGAAAAAGTGATCATGGGAAAGACCATATGTCTCTAACTCTCTCTAACTCTACTTCAGATAAAACCATATCACAGAAAAAGAGCATCCAATCTCTACACTAATAATAAAGGCAAACCATCACAAGAGAACAGACCCAACAAATTTAAGAGATGAAACCATAATCTCTCAAGATCAATATCAAAATTACTATCAGATAAGGAAATATCCACAAACGAAGAACAGACCTCAAACTGGTCAATCTCACACACAAGCTATATATAAAAGAATAGCCAAAGCGAAAGCCTCCACAACCCAAAAGGAAAGTCTAAGAATTTCAACTCAATAATAAGTGATATAACTTAAATTGCCAACTCTAGGGTCATAACAGAGCCACACAAGGTCAATCTATCTTTCGATGTCACAATACATCCCCAAATCAATCTAATACAGCTAACTAAGAGGGAACATAGTCAACCTCCTTACTCCAGAGGAAAGAAATCATAACATCGGGATAAATCTACTCAAGCCCCCAAATAATATCACGAGAATGAAAGTCTAACTAGATAACACTAGTCTATACAACTACCCAACAAGAATCCATTACATAAAGTAACAATATCAATTGATAATATCAAGTAATATCAGTAACTTCATGAAGTGTTAGAAATAGCAACAACATAATCAATATCAACATACTGAACAAGCGGTACCAAAATAAACTTCAATATCATGCATCACTCAAAAGCCACAACAAGGCTATTGTGCCAAGAATTATAGGACTCGAACTCAAACTACACCCATAGGGGAACAACATAAATATAGGTCTACTCTGTCCACTACTAAAAGAAATAAACCACAAAATAGTAACATAATCATGAATCCAATAACAAGGCACACAATAATCACTATTAATTCATCAAGGCATGTAATCACCAATGGGTATGAAAATCCCAATACATATAATAACGATAAAGGCAGGAAATAAAAGAATATCGATCATGGTGATATCCATAATCACATGCCTGATGGCATAGAAAAATAAATCTGAACTGGTTCAACTCTGATCGACTGACTGAATATGCCACAATATCACGAGGCTGACTAAATAAGGTGAATTACTAGAAATTCCATGCCAGGACACTTTCTAGATTAGTAGTTGGTCTCTCTGCTATTGAAGAAACTTCTGAAGCACTAACATCGTAAGAATACAAGATGAGCCCCAAATGGCTAGCCAAAATAATGCTGAGAGAAATCCACAGAATTATGCCCATACTTCTAAAATCATAGCCTGTCTTAGTAACTCTAGGCTGGCTGAGAATATGTGCTAACTCTGGCTGATCATTTATCTCATACATGGAGCATTTGGTAAACCTGTGTCTCATCACGACACAATTAAATCAAGATCCTAGAATACTTTAAGATACTTCCCCTCACAATATTAAATGGTCGTCATGGCCCACAAAACCATGCCATACTCTGCAAGTCTGATAGGGACTCTACCCACTATGATCATCATGACTAATCTAAGAACTACTTATAGTATGGAATACTGTTTGTATAGAGCTGATAGGTTGCAGGTAAAGCTAAACTCTACCGAAGGGATCCTTACTTCCAAATAAAATACCAATAGTACTATATTGATGGCATGCCTCTTGCCGCTATATACATAAGCCTCAATACTTATGCTCTCTATGGTCCTCTCATAATCAACACCTCAAGGGAAGAAAGATTTGGTTGCTATAAAGTACTCTAACGCCAAATGGAGTAACAATACTAATCCTCTAATACATCTATAAATCAATGTCAGGCTCAGAAGAATGTTACATAGGAAAATTCTTGGACCATACGAGAATTGTAATCTCATATTGAAAACTGGTAAAGAATCCTGATGGACTCTAATAGACTCAACTCTGGTCTAAAGACTGCTCAGCCAATCAAACGCCATCCATGGTTGAGAGGGGTCCACAACATGACTTGAATTCCCAATGTTGAACCTCAAAGGCTAAAGTAGTCACAACTCTGCTAGAGCCTAAGCTAGCCCAAATTTCTTTTGGTTGCCATTGAAGATCTTTGATATCCATCTCTGACTCTCTAATATAATGCTATGCTAAAACTCTAGAAGTGCATGTTAAAGTCTGTCTATATTTGCCGATAATATTGCATCATCCTTTGGGGATAGAAGAGAGTCAAAGAAGGTGTTTGAGGTTCATAAGAAATACGAACACACGATAAGGAGTCAAGAAGTAAATTTTCTAAAATATCCCTATAGCCTCCCAAAGAAAGGTTACAAATATTTCCGCACCAATCTGCAAGACTCTACTAACACTTAGCTTATGTACTAACACATCGATGAAACCTAGGCTCTGATACCAATTTGTATGGACCCAATTTCTCAGGTCATGATGACGCCTATCATAACCCACTAGTAGGCAAGCCAACCTATAGTCAGGAATGACTAGTAATGGACCACTTTATGATATAAGGAAAACATGTAGAATATGTAAAGTAAAGATCAATAAATAATAGAATCCTAAAACCCAGCGGTATCAGTACAAGAGCTTCTAATATCATAAGAGTACAAAAGTGAAACAATAATGGAATAACACTGACATAACTTATCTTTGAATACAATATAAAAATTAGCCTAATACAAAAGAGAGATAAGCAATACTCCGGACATCAAGATCTCACTCGAAGTCTCTAAACCATGGCTGCTCCACACGGGACACACATCAACGATTATAACCCGTACTATGATCTGTAGGCTATAAAAGTATAGTATGAGTACCAAATGAATGGTACTCAGTAGGAAACTACCAACTGAGATCCAAAGATAAAGTAGATATATACAATATATAAAAAGAATGGAAACAACATGGAAGAGTCTAGAGGTTATATAACAAGTTAATAAGAATGACAAGGGATAATTATCCTATTCAAGTCCAAAAATCTAACATAACAAGACTAAGAGAGTATCATGGTGAACAATTCTATTATATCTACATTCAATATTTGTCAATAATAGACTATAAATCCCAGGCCAATATATAAATAAAGAGTGAAAAAAGGATATATAACACTATATAATATTAAGAAATGAATATACAATATAAATAAGCAAAGAAAGGGATATACGATAATGTCATAGCTTTATATAGCTAGAAACATTTGTGTATGTGAATATATATATACACACGTAAACATGAGGTCATCTCAAGGAGTACTCTAGATTATTATATCCTTATTCTAAAACCTCATCATGATACTATTAGGATTCGATACTATCATACTCAGGGTGTCTAATACATATGGCTAAACATGATATAATAGTGTATAACAATGCAATCATAAGATAAAAAAGGCCAAGAACATACCTTAAATCTCGATACCAAATCAACGACCAATCTATCATAAGCTAGCCATAATAATAATCATAACAATAATTATAGCAATATCAATAACAACGTGAATAATCGGCTACTCTAGACAACCATATACCTAATCGAGCCTATACATACCCCCACCACCCCAAACTCAAAAGGTTTAATCAACATACAATAACATAAGGCATATTCTTCACCCATATTTATGCAACTGTCCCACACCAATTGATAGACATTGGTGCATATTTGTGATAGGCAATGCACGAGTAGAAATGAATACAAGGTACACAATCAATACCATAACTCATCATAACAGTCATTATCATAACCATCATTATCATAATTAACCTCCATCCTTGCCGGGTATCAATATGTCCCTATAATATCCTCTGCCCTGCCTAGTATCAATATCATCATAACAGTATCCTCCAGCCTTGCCTGGTGTCACTATTATCTTAATAGCATTCTCTGGCATTTTTGAGTATCAATATCATCATAATTACATCCTCTGTCCTTGCCGATCATCACAATAGTATCCTCTGACCTTTTTGGATATCAATATTAACACAACAGTACCCTCCAACCTTGCCAAGTATCACTATCATCATAATAGCATCCTCTGTCCTTGTCGGGTATCAATACCATCATAATTACCATTAAAGAATAACATATACTACTATACTCATGAACATAATCATATCACCACAAAGTTATCTATCAAGGCAATACTTCCTAACTACTCGCTATTAGCTAACCAATGCTATTTATAATAAAACCACTAGTTTGCCAGTCATTAAATGACCTCTAGTTATTTGTATAAACATTATACTTTTTCGAGGGATAGCAACTTACAATTATTCATTAGATAGCTAACCTCTAACATCTTGCCAAGGCTCATCGCTAAACCATAATCGTCATTTATCCACTACTCCATATTATCAACTAATCATTATTTAACCTCTAACCATTGTTAGACAATACATAACCACTTATCATCAAACCATTTATTATTAACTAACTATCGTTTACCAACTAATCCTTATTTAACTATTTATTAATCAACCATTTAGCAACTATTTATCATTATTAACTAGCCATCTCTTATTTCTAATGTTACTTATTATCTAGCCTCGTTAATACACAACTCTTCATTTAACAACAAATTGACATTATAAACTTAGGCATCAATATCACTAATCTCTGCCTATGCTAAATCGGACATTGTTATTTTCCACAAATCAACCATCTCTAACTACTATATAGCTTTACCATTAATTAAGCAAAACAATCATAAGATCATATTTTATCTAGAATCACATAGGTTACCAATGCAATAATCATGAAGGTACCAAATCTATGCATGCCATCACTTATATCCAATCAAATAAGTCATGACCAATATACCATATGACACGACCCTGTAATCATGTATACTTTACAATGACAAGCACTTCTTAGATATCCATTCATTACCATGACATGACCCTTGGCTCAATGACATATCAAGAATAATCGCAATATCATCATCACGGCCTTAGGCCCATATACATAACCAAACTCATATAAATAATCATATTCATAAGATATATTATATCTCTAACCATCTCACATATAGAAGTCATCTCACATATAAGGGGCATAATATCAATAAGCATGTAATCGTTTTCTCACACAAGAGGCATCTCATATATAGGAGGCACAATATAGATACATATGTAATCACCTTTAGGATATATTAAACCAAAAGGTAAAACATTATGACTATGAGGAATATCATCTCTAAATGACCAATATCAGTTCCACAAGACGTATCATAGCCATAGCTCAAAGCCCACAATCCGAGGAACATAAATACAAGATACCAAGTCATGAAGTAACCTTATACTAATGTTTACTAGCCTTATCTAGGTCTAAAATCCACAACTAAGACTACAAGGTTAACATAAGTCTAGGCCAAAGTGGACCAGACAATCCCTCTTCTAATCCTCAATTTCCATAATTAGGCACACTATGCCCCAAACTAGGCTAATTTATCTAGTTCAACTTTTAAATGTCAGATAATCCTTATTCAAGCCTAGGATAGCAATTTTAACTTGAAAAAAGGTTACTCAAGTCTAGTAAAAAATTATGATATGAGTCTTCACTATCTTTTAAGTAAAGCTAATGTGGTTGCTGATGCTCTTAGCAAGTTTTCCATAAGTAGCTTTTTGTATATGGATAAGGATAGGAAGGAATTGGTAAAGCATATTCACCATTTGGATAACCTTGGAGTTCATCTCTTAGACTCTGAAGATGGTAGTGTGTTAGTGCAACAAGTGGCACATTCATCTCTTGGTTTAGAAATAAATTAGAGATAGGTAATGGATCCTCTCTTAATGAAAATCAAAGATGATATAGGTAACAAAAAGGTGATGGCCTTCAAGATCAGTGGTAATAGTATCTTGAGGTACCAATAGAGGTCTTGTGTTCCCGATGGGGATGGATTATGAGGTAGGATTTTGGCTGTGGCCCATGAATTATAGTATACAGTTCACCTCAATTCAACAAAAATGTATCATAACCTTAAGGAGATATATTTATGGAACAATATGAAAGGGGATGTAGCCAACTTTGTGGCTAAGTGTATGGTGTGTCGATAAGTAAAGGTGAAGCACATGAGGCCCCGAGGGCTAGCCCAAAAGATTAAAATACCGGTGTAAAAGTGGGAGAAAATTAATATAGATTTCGTTACCAGCCTTCTGTGGTTGCAAAATCAGTGTGAATACATTAGGGTCATCATGGTTAGGATGACTAAATTCAGTCACTTCTTGCCAGTAAGGAATACTTATTCTGTTGAGGATTATGCGAAGTTGTTCCTTTAGGAAATGGTAAAGTTGCATGGTGTGCCTTTCTTGATTATTTTAGATCATGGCACTTAGTTCTCATCGCATTTTTGGTGCTCTTTTCTGCATGGTTTTGGGACTAAAGTGATCTCTTCATAACTTTCCACCTACAGTCGGATGGGCAAGATGAAAGGACTATTTAGACATTGAAAGATAAGCTATGAGCCTGTGTGATTAAATATGGTGGTTGTTGGTTTGACCATTTGACTTTGATAGAATTTGCTTATAACAATAGTTACCATTATAGCATTGGTATGGTCCCGTTTGAGGCATTGTACGATAGGATTTGTAGGTCTATTATTGTGTGGTTTGAAGTTGGTGAAGCGTAGATGTTTGGACTTGATTTGTTTCACCATGCTATGGAGAAGCTAAAGATGATTAGAGATTGTAACTTCTCGAAAATGGGTCTCGAGATGTCACATGGTGCTCAAAACTACGAGTAGACTCAAGCTAACCCTGTAAGCCTTCTACTAAATATGAAACTCATAATGGAGAAATTTAAACATAAAATCATATGGAATTCTATCTGATCTAAGCTGAAATTATCTAAAAATTGACTCAAAAGTCTGGGCAATCAATACTGTAAATCTGAATTATATCTAGCAGTCTAACAAGCCTCAACTACTAACAACTAGAGAGCCACTGGGACAAACCCTTAGCTGACTCGAACTGACTGAAATTACTGAATCAACTACTCTAATAAGTTGAAAAACTGAATAACCGGGTCCCTACATTATGAGGACTCACCAACTATCAGGATGTAGATGGAGATGCTTGAAATCACTCACCTGAACCTACATTATTAAACAATGTAGCACATAGACATATATGTGGATCAATACTTTTGGAATGTACTGAGCATGTGGGGGTCAATGAATAAGAAAAATAGTAAGGGAATATATATATATATATATATCTTTCTCATAAACAATGCATGCTAAGTAATAATGATTCACTTAGGCTTGAGTAATTGAAAACTGTAATAATAAATCATGAATGATAAAACATACTATATGAGTGTTGTAAGCCACCACACTTAGTTGTAAATCTATACTTGAAATCTGTTTTGAAATCATACATGCTAAATATAAAAGGACTCACCTCTATACCTATAAACTGAAAGCTGAAATCTCATAGCTAATGAATTATGTAGAACAATAACTAAATAAAATCGTGAGCCTTTACACGTAGTTTCTAAAATCTTTTCTGTTAGGATTACTCTTTTCTGTAGGGAGGTTCTTCTAACCGACATACACTAAGTGAGTTATCATAGTGTCCAGCGACTAGTTCCCTTATAGGAAAACATCATGTTGGGGAGAGGTGTCATACTTTTGCCAAGGAGTATAACCTAAGCTAAGTGATCATATCTGTAACTGCCATCCATATAGAAATAGGAATAATCTGATAATCTGAAACTATATTGGCTTGTAGTTCTAGAGCATGTAAACATACCCATCTCGGTGCTAAATACTACTCTCTTTAATCTGTAGGCGCATTTTGTAGGAAATCCACTTTTAAAACTAGTATAAGAGTTTACAAGGAAAACCAATTATGTATCTGTTCACTTTAATCGGTAATAATACTGTAAAGTGGATGCCATATCTTAGCTAAGATGAAAAGATCAAATCTTGATCAAAATTTGAATATAAACTAATCATAGGATGCTTAAAGCATGGTCATTCTTGGAATATCAATGTTTAAACTAGGTCTTAATAACCCATGCATCAAATTTATGTCAAAGCATCATAAAGTTCATGTTTAATATTAAAAGTCTTGAAAATTCAATTCTAAATATGAAAAATAATGTCACACGCATAAAAATATGAAAGTAAATATGCAATTCAATAGCTAAATCACTTGTAAGATCATAATCTTCAAATACAATATTTGGGTATGAACCCTAATTTGAAACTCATGTAAATTCATGTGAAATTAACTTCAAAAACTAATTTTAGATACAAGAACAAAAGAATTATCCTTGTTGAAAACCCCACGTACCTTAATAGATGAATGGATGAAGAATCTTGAACTTTGAGTTCCTATTTGTGCTCATGAATATTGTTTCTTGAAGATCTTGAATTGGGAATCTTGAATTTTTGGTTATCTTGGAAAACGAATGGTGGAATTTGTATTTCTCGAAGTTTAAAATTTGAAGTTCTAGGGTTTTTTAGAGAGTAATTTGATGAATTATAAGCATATTAGGCTTAGAATAGGTTTAATCTAGTGTTTTTTCAGGAATTAGGGGCTTGGGAAAAGACTAAGTTACCCTTTGTAAAAGTAAGTTCAAAACTAGAAATCTCGATTTTAAATTGTGGTGCAATGTGGTACCATCATGGCGACTTACTAGAAAAGGGACAAGTGCTATTTTCCACTATGGCGCGACGCAGCGTAATCATGTTCGTCTCTGGAAAAGGACGAGTGCCATTTTTCACTTCACCGCGATGCGGTGCTATGCTCCACCGTAATTCTTGGCGTGACACTGGCTAATCACGGTGAGCTACTAGAAAAGGAAGTAGGATTTTGGTTCTCCGCATGTGGCATAATCGCGGTGCTTCGCTGGAGAGAGGATAATTGCGAATCTTCCCTCCACTGCGATGCGGTGATATCGCGTTAGCCTACTGCTTTACCCTAAAAATTCCATAACTTCCCACCTGAGTATCGAATTAAGGCAAAATTGGAATTTTTGGAAAGCTAATTCAATTTTCTACAATTTGGTGGGCCTAAAGATGGAAAATTCTACACGTATTAGGATTTATACACTTTTAAATTTGACCCTTGACACACTAGGAGATAAACAGGACTAAAAAAAGTATGAGGCATTGTAGAGATAGGCCTAAGACCATCCAAAGTTGCCAAAAGTCCTATGCAGATGTGAGACGAAGGGATTAGGAGTTTGAGGTTGGAGATTGGGTGTTCTTGAAGGTGTCTTCTATAAAGGGAGTAATACGGTTTAGAAAGAAAGAGAAGCTCAGTAACTGGTGTTGAGAAGGGTTGGTAATGTTTATATGAGTTGGATTTTCCCTCCAATATGAGTTCCATTTATTTTGTATTTCATGTGTCTATGTTACAAAAAAATGCATGGGTGATCATTCGTTGGTTGTTCCCTTAGAAAACATTGGTATTTAAGATTCTTTGTCCTATGAGGAGGTCCTAATGAGGATATTGGATCGACAAGTTTCTCAGTTGTGAATGAAATATGTGGCTTCTATAAAGGTAATATAGTGGAACCAAAAGTCCGAGGAAGCTACTTGGGAAGCCGAGGAGGACATGAAGTCCATGTATCCATTCCTATTTCTTTGAAAATTGTGCTTGAGGTATGTGTTGTTCTTAATATCGTGTTTTCTATATTTATTGATGGTGGATTGTAATTCCTTGGTATTTTGTTTTTTGTCTTAAAGGTAAGAGTAGAAATGTTTGAGGCTTAATCATGCTTGTATTGCCTCATTCCATCAATCGGGGATGAATAATCCTAAGGAGGGGGGGGGGGGGGGAATATTGAAACACCTTAAACTTTGGCCCTTGTAAAATTTCTTGAGTCTTGAACCTTTTGATCATCATATGATTCAAACCAAGCAGGTAGCTCAAGCTCATATGCTACCTTCCCCACACGACTCAAAATCCTTTAGGGACCCATATATAGGCGACTAAGCTTTCCTTTTTTGCAAAATCTCTTCACCCCCTTCATGGGTGAAACTTTCAAATAAAAATAATCATCGACTTCAAACTCAAGATCTCTCCATCTTACGTCTGCATAAGATTTCTAACGACTCTGAACTGCCTTCAATCTCTCTCAAATCAACTGAACTTTATCCATATCTTCAAACACCATATCTAGCCCAATAAAAGCGTTCTCACTCACTTCAAACCAACCGACTGGTGACCTATATCTCCGCCTAAAAAGAGCCTCAAAAGGGGCCATCTAATACTAGAATGGTAATTGTTATTGTAGATGAACTTGATCAATGGAAAGTGGTCATCCAAACTACTTTTGGAATCAAGAACACATGCTCTTAACATATCCTCTAAGGTCTGAATTGTCCTCTCTGCCTGACAGTCTGTCTGCGGGTAAAAAGCTAAACTGAGATGAACTTGGGTACCCAGACCATTTTGAAAGGCTTTACAAAACTGAGAGGTCAACTGAGTACCCCCATCTGAAATGATGGACAATGGAACTCCCTTAAATCTAACAAACTTTTTGATATACAACTTAGCATAATCTGCAGTTATGTAGGATGTGTGAACTGGAAAGAAATAGGCTAATTTGTTTAATCTGTCTACAATAACCCCAATCGAATTACGTTGTTGACGCAAATGGGGTAACCCTATCATAAAGTTAATGTTCACGTCTTCCCACTTCCAAGAGAAAATACCAAAGTCCTGCAATATGCCACCAGGTTTTTGGTGCTCTACCTTAACTTGTTGATAAGTTGCACACTTGGCTACAAAAGATGCAATATCTGTCTTCATACAATTCCACCAATAGAATTCCTGCAAATCGTGGTACATCTTGGTAGATCCTGGATGAATGGAGTAACGCGTACCATGATCTTCTTCCATAATCCACTGCCTCAAATAGTCAAAACACAACACACACAATCTACTCTTATAACTCAATACACCATCTTTCTTTGGGAGAAAACCTCTACTTTTTTAGTCTTTAACTGAATACTTCAGTTTGACCAAACTGGAGTCTTTATCCTGCTTCTCTCACTTTAGAAACTAGAGAAGATTTTGAACTACTCTAAACCCAAATGTCCCCTTCAACTGAGTCAACCAACCTTACACCCAATCTAACTAACCGTTGAACTTCTCAAACTAATTCTCTCTTATCATTCTCTACATGAGCAAAACTGCCCATAGACAATGTACTAAGGGTGTCTGCTAGTACATTGGCTTTTCCCGGATGATATAACACACTTATGTCATAATCCTTCAACAATTCTAACCACTTTCTCTGATGAATATTTAAATCCCTCTTAGTAAACACATGTTGCAAAATTTTGTGGTTCGTGAATACATCGAGATACACCCCATAAAGATAGTGCCTCTATATTTTTAATGCAAATACAACATCACAAAACTCAAAATTATAGGTAGGCTAGTTCTTTTCATGAGGCTTAAGTTGTCTAGAGGCATAGTCTATAACCTTACCTCTCAGCATCAAAACACAACCTAGGACAATTCTTGAAGAATCACAATAGACAATGAATCCATCTGTACCATCAGGTAGCGCTAAAATTAGGGCTGAACTGAGTTGAGTCTTCAACTCATGAAAACTTTTCTCAAAATAATCTGACCACTGAAACTTAACTTTATTTTGGGTCAATCTAGACATAGGGGATGGAATAGACTAAAACCCCTAATAAAATGTCTATAATCACCAGCTAAATCTAAGAAACTTTAAATGTCTAATGGAGAGATAGGTCTAGGCCAGTTTCTTACTGATTTTGTCTTTTGGGGATCGACTCTAATGCCGTAACTGGAAATAATATGATCGAGAAAAGCAACTGATCCTAGCAAAAATTCACACTTGCTGAATTTGGTGTACAACTGATGATCCCTATGAGTTTGCAACACAATTCTAAGATAGTCTGCATGATCATCCTCAGTATGAGAATAGACAAGAATATGATCAATAGAGACTATGAAAAACATGTCCAAATACTATTTGAACACTTTGTTCATCAAGTCCATGAAGGCTGCTGGGGCATTTTTCAGCCCAAAGGACATAACTAGAAATTTGCAATAACCGTAATGAGTTCTGAAAGCTGTCTTTAGAATATCACATTCCCTTACTCTAAGCTGATAATAGCCGGATCTAAGGTCTATCTTGGAGAAGTAACTTGCACCTTGGATTTGGTCGAATAAGTCATCAATCCTAGGAATAGGATATTTGTTTTGATTTTGACTTTATTCAGCTGACGATAGTCAATACACATTTGCAAAGAACAATCTTTCTTTTGCACAAATAGGACGAGAGTGCCTTATGGAGAGACACTGGTCCTTATGAAACATTTATCTAAGAGGTCTTTAAGCTGTTCTTTTAACTCCTTAAGCTCGGATGGATCCATATGATATGGAGAAATGGAGATGGGCTGAGTATCTAGAAGAAGGTTAATACCAAATTCTCTTTCCCTATCGGGAGGTACCCCTGGCATATCTTTGGGAAAAACTTTAGGAAACTCATTGATTACATGGACTGACTGAACTATTGGAGCCTTAGACTTAGTGTCTTTGACTCAAACTAGATGATAAATGCATCCTTTTCATATCAACTTTTTGGCCTTAATATAGGATATGAAATGACTCTTGGGAGACACTGAATTACCTTCCAACTCAAAGACTATCTCATCTGCAAAATTGAAACTTCACCACTCGGGTGCGACAATCTATAGATGCATAATAGGAATGGAGCCAATCCATGCCCAAAATAAGGTCAAAGTTAACCATATCTAACTCTATTAAGTTTGCTAACATGATCTTATGAAGGACAATGCTAGGACACTTCCTATATATCTATTTTGTAACAACTGGCTCACCTACTAGGGTAGAAACTAAGAAGGGCTTAGGGAGCTTTTCAGGACCTACTTTAAAATTTACGGCAACTAGTGGGGTCATATATGAGAGATTTGACCCAGGGTCTAACAACACATAAATATCAAGATAAAAGACAAGAAGCATACCAGTAACAACATCTGGTGAACTCTCCTACTCCTGATGGGATGGTAAAGCATAAAATCTATTCTGACGCTAACCGCCACCGGTACTGGATGATGCGCCCAGAGGAGGGACTAGGCGACCTAGAGGAGTTGGTACGCTAGTAGCTTGAGTCTAGGGGAAAATATCCTTATTTCCCTGCTTAGCATACATGCACTCTTTGATTCCATAACCTAACTTACCACAACCATAAAACCTTTCTGTCCCATCAAGTACTCACCAAGATGAGTTTTACGACATTTAGCACAAGAAGGATAACTGGGTTTTCCACTCACACTATTCTTAGACCTAGACATAGAATTATTACCCCACTAATCCTACCTAGATCTGGGGTGGGAGAGCACTGACTGAAAATGGCGCTGGTGCAGACGAGTGACCTTGAAACTGCAAATGATTTCCCCCTCCAAACCTAGTCTGTCCATACTTAAACTGCCTGATTCTAGCCTTCTTATTTCTCCTCTCTCTCTTCTTTAATTTTTTGCCTCAATCTATTGAGCATGAATTATTAGGCTTACAAGATCTATATCCCTAATAAGCATGGCAATCCTACACTCCTTGACTACCAATCCAGATACTCCTGTAATAAACTTACTCATACTAGACCTAGGGATAGCCATTGTATCAGGGGAATACTTAGACAACTGGTTGAACTTAAGGTAGTACTCCTTCACTATAATCGAGCCCTGCCTTAGGTTCACAAACTCCTCTACCTTAGCTTCTCTTATTTGATGCGGAAAGAACCTATCTATAAATGTATGTTGAAACACCTGCCAACTCATAGGAGCTGCATTCTTACCTTTACTATTCTTCCATATAACCACCCAATCATACGCCATATCCTTCAGCCTATAGGATGCCAAATCTACACCCTCCTTCTTATAAACATTCATAATCTGGGTGATCATTCTTACCTCATCTAAGTTGTGGGTCCTCACCTACTTTTGACCCAAAGAACTCAGGCGGATTCATTCTCATAAGGTCATGAATTCTAGATGTTGCTAAATCCCCATTCTACTGAACTGGGACTGTCATCTGATGGTTTCCCTAAATATTGGCAGTCACAGCCTAGGCCAGTGCCTAAAAGGCAGCCTAAAATTCATCATGGGATATATTTTCATTCAAAGGGTCAGCAGGCTGGGGTGGCTGGTTATTATTTTATCATGCATTAGCTTGGCAAGAAGGCATATTCAATTTTCACGTAAGATCATGTGTTAAAAGAAGATTGAGACACCGTAAACATGATAGATTATGAAATAAAAGGATGATTTTCTAAAATGTCCCATAGCCTCTTGCTCATAAATGTGTCGCGCTTTACACAAAAGATCAAAACTCTATGTAATACAGCTTGTATGACTCCCTAGGACTCATATAACCTTAGGATCTGATACCAAGTCTGTAACACCCCAAAAATGTTTTCTGAGACGTCACATGATACTCAAGTCTACGAGTAGCCTCAAGCAAACCTTGTAATACTTCTACTAAATTTAAAATTCGTAATTGAGAAATATAAACATAAAATCAATGCTGAAGTCTGTCTGATCTAAGCTGAAATTATCTAAACATAATATCTGAAAATATTAGAATCAATAGTCTGGACAATCAATACTGTAAATCTGAATTATATCTAGCAGTCTGACAAGCCACTACTACTAATAACTAGAGAGCCACAGGACAAACCCCCAGCTGACTCGAACTGACTGAAAATACTGAATCAACTACTTTAATAAGATGAAAAACTAAATAAATGGATCCCTGAACTATTAGGACTCACCAACTGTCGATATGTAGATGGAGATAATCGAACTCGCTCACGCTGCTGAAACTGAGCACCTGAACCTACATTATTAAAAAATATAGCACATAAACATATATGTGGATCATTACTTCTGGAATATACTGAACATATGGGGGTGAATGCATAAGTAAAACAGTGAGGGAATATATATATATATATATATATCCTTCTCATGAACAATGTATGCTAAGTAATAATGGCTCACTTAGGCTTGAGTAATTGAAAATTGTAATCATAAATCATCAATTGTAAAGCATGCTATATGAATGCTGTGAGCCACCACACTTAGTTCTAAATCAATACTTAAAATCTATTTTCAAATCATACATGCTAATGTTAAAGGACTCACCTCTGTATCTATAAAATGAAAGCTGAAATCTCATAGCTAATGACTTATGTAAAACAATATTTAAATAAAACCGTAAGCCTTTACACTTAGTTTCTAAAAGATTTTCTGTTAGGATTACTCATTTCTTTAGGGACGTTATTCTAATTGACATACACTATGTGAGCTATCATAGTGTCCAACGTCTAGTTCTCTTATGGGAAAACCTCATGTTGGGGAGAGGTGTCATACTCTTGCCAAGGAGTATAACCTATGCTAAGTAATCATATCTGTAACTTTCATCCATATAGAAAAAAGGAATAATTTGATAATCTGAACCTACATTGGCTCATAGTTCTGGGGCATGTAAACATACCCAACTCAGTGCTAAATACTACTCTCTTTAATTTGTATGCTCATTCTGTAGGAAATCCACATTTAAAACTAGTATAAGGGTTTACAAGGAAAACCAATCATGCATCTGTTCACTTTAATCTGTAATAAAACTGTAAAGTGGATTCCATATCTTAGCTGAGATCAAAAGAACAAATTTTAATCAAAATCTGAATATAAACTAATCATAGGATGCTTAAAGCATAATCATTATAGGAATATCAATGTTCAAACTAGGTCTTAATAACCCATGCATCAAATTCATTTCAAAGCATCACAAAGTTCATGCTTAATAATAAAAGTCTTGAAAATTCAATTCTAAATTTGATAAATAATGTCACACGCATAAAAATATGAAAGTAGACATCCAATTCAACATGTAAATCACTTGTAAGATCATAATATTCAAATAAAAATAGTTGGGTATGAACCCTAATTTGAAACTCATGTAAATTCATGTGAAATTAACTTCAAAAACTAATGGAAACAAGGATGCAAAAATTATCCTTGTTGAAAACCCCACATACCTTAATAGATGAATGGATAAAGAAACTTGAACTTTGATTTCCTATTTGTGCTCTTGAAGATTGTTTCTTGAAGATCTTGAATTGGGAATCTTGAATTTTTGGTTATCTTGGAAAACGTACTATAGAATTTGGATTTGTTGAAGTTTAAAATTGAAGTGATAGGGTTTCTTAGAGAGTAATTTAATGAATTATGAGTGTATTAGGCATAGAATAGGTTTAATCTAGTGTTTTTCAGAAATTGAGGGCTTGGGAAAAGACTAAGTTGCCCTTTGTAAAAATAAGTTTGAAACTAAAAATCCCAATTTTGTATCACGACACGACACGGTGCTATCGTGGTGGCTTACTGGAAAAGGGACAAGTGCTATTTTTTGCTATGGCATGATGCGTCATAATCGTGTTCGTCTCTAGAAAAGGACGAGTGTCATTTTGCACTCCACCGCGATGCAGTGCTATGCTCTACCACGATTCCTGGCGCTATATAGGCTAATCGCGGTAAGCTACTGGAAAAGGGAGAATGGGATTTTAGGGTTCACTGTGATACAACATAATTGTGATGCTTCACTAGAAAGAGTACGATTGCAAATATGCCCTCCACCGCGATGCAGTGCTATCACGTTGGCCAGCTTTCTTACACTAAAAATTCCATAACTTCCCATCTGAGTATCGGATTAAGGTGAAATTGGTATTGTTGGAAAGCTAATTTAATTATCTATAATTTGGTAGGTCTAGAGCTACAAAAGTATACATGTATCAAGAGTTATACAATTTTATAGTAGACCCTTAACACAGCAGGAGCTAAACGGGACTAAGAAAAGTACTGGGTATTATAGAGATGGGCTTAAGACCATCCAAAGTTTCCAAATGTCCTCTGTGGATGTGAGGAAAAAGTATTTTAATTTTGAGGTTAGATATTGGGTATTCTTGAAGGTGTCCCCATCAAGGGTGTAATACGGTTTGGAAAAAAGGGGAAGCTCAGTCCCTGGTATGTTAGCCCATATGTGGTGTTGAGAAGGGTTGCTAATGTTTATGTGAGTCAGATTTTCTCTCCAGTATGAGTTCTATTCATTGGGTATTTCATGTGTCTATGTTGCAAAAATGCATGGGTGATCCTTCATTGGTTGTTCCCTTTGAAATCATTGGTATTTAAGATTCTTTGTCCTATAAGGAGGTCCCATAGAGGATCTTAGATCAAAAAGTTTGTCGATTTCAAATGAAATATGTGGATTTGGTGAATGTTCTATGGTGAAACCAAAAGTCTAAAAAAGCTACTTAGAAAGCCGAGGAGGACATGAAGTCTATGTATCCATTCCTATTTTTGATTTTGGAAAATTGTGCTTGAGGTATGTGTTGTTCTTAATAGCTTGTTTTCTATCTTTGTTATGATGGATTTTGAATTCCTTGGTATTTTTTTTTGTCTTAAAGGTAAAAGTAGAGACGTTTGAGGCTTAATCATGCTTGTATTGTCTCATTCTATGATTAAGGGATGAATGATCCTAAGGGGGCGGGGGAGACTGAAATAGTCTAAACTTTGGCCCTTGCAAAATTTCTTAAGTCTTAAACCTTTTGAGCATCATACAATTCATATCATCACTCGTACAGTTTGGTTTCGAGTCTAGGGAACCTAGTCATATGTTGGATAGTGTGATATTAGTCATGTTCTGTTCTAGATACGAGAATACTCCATACAAGTTGTATGCTCAAGTGACGAGATGTAGGGTCCAAATCATATGTTGTCCAGTTTCTAGCCTTATATGATTTGCCTAAGGTACGACTTGATGATACTAGTCGTATGGTGATTATTCAAGTTAGGAAAGGGAGTCGTATGCTGGATAGAATATGGTGTCCAACTTTTTGATCAAGTGATGAGTTGATGGTACCATTCGTATGATGTGGTTACGATTTGAAGGGTCCAACCATACCCACCTGCATTCTTTTTACAGCTTTTAAGCTGAGGTTATTTTGGACATTTCCTACCCCAATCCCTTAAGACCCCAAATCTTATAACACATATTTGGATTTTATTCTACAGTTGAGATCCCTAAACACTCCCTAAAACCTCTCTAGAAGATTAGGCTAGGGTTTCTTCAAGGTGGTCATATAGAGGCTTAAAGATCAAAATCTCTCCTTGAATCTTCGTAACTCAAGCATGTAACTCTTACTTCATTGTTAGTTCACAAAAATCATGTGTTTTTAACATTTTTCATTAATGATTGATGGTGATTTTGAAAACCATGGTTGAGGGTTTGAATGCATAATGCTGAGTATTGTTTTCACATGTTTTAAATTATGATTATACATGTTTTGATAATGGTTTCGCACTTGTGGGATATAGGAATTGTTGTTTAATGAATGGGTCATGGCTAACCCTAGCTTGATGGTTTTTGGCATGAATAATGGTTTGATAATGGTATACCCTCAACCTGTTTGTGAAAATATCAATGAGAAGAATTTTTCACATATGAATTATGTTTTGAACTATGGTATTAGCCTATGAATGTTGAAGATTTGTAAATGATTTTGTAAAGGCCTTAATCTCCATAAATTGATTTAATTATAACCTTAGTAGTTTAATTGGATAAATTGGTTCGAGTCCCTCAATGTTGAATTGAATTGATATGTTTATTTAGACAATGGATTCAAGTCCTAAAGTTGATTTATAATGGTTATGGCATGTTGTATGCTTGCAAGTGGGGGGTGGTATGACAATACCAATGGGATGCCTATGGTTAGTAATTGGATTAATGGTTGTGTATATGTGTAATGAATATTTTAATTAGGATTTAAAGCGAGATGTGTAGCTGAGCCATGAAAGTGGAGTCCAAAGAACTAACACTGGAAACTAGCGTAGCTTGAGAGGGTGTCTATATGATCGGGAGGTTCAAGTTCCCTGAATAGATATATGAATGGGAGGTTCAAGTCCCCCATATTTTATACATTGGTGCTTAAGTCACCTTGATTATGTAGGAAGGTTTGAGTCCCCCATAATGGCATATACGGTTGTAGATATTCTCGGGTTCGTGCGACTACACGAACTGGGGCCCTTCTAGGTAAGGGAGATTTAGGTCTATATAGACTGTGGGTGTCTCATTATATGTTGGTTATGCTACAAAACCTAGGTTAAGGTTTTGAAAGTTCATGTTATGACTTGTTCCCTATCCCAGCACTATATATATATATATGTATATATATATATATATATATATGTATGTATACATATAATTGCATATGATGATTTTACTTGGTTTTGAATGATGGCATTATTTTATTCCTCTATCCCTGAGTTACATGCTAGCATTATAAGCACTAACCATCTTCGGACACTATATCTCCATGTGATATAGGTCCGAAACTTCTTTTATTTTTCCTGCACTGTGATCTGATATTTGAGTGGTTCGTGAGTTGACAGTGAAATAGTGCGATTCCATACATCAACAGGCTTCATTTCATGGTCCTTATATTCTATGTCTTAGACTTTGATTAGACTTGGTTTCGGCTATTGTCATGGGCATGTACTGACATTTTATTGACTTTGGATTATAGAGGCTTTGTTGGATTATCATGGACTTGGGTTGTTGTTTTGGTGGATTGGTTTAGACATTTTAGAAGTTATGATTAGTCTTGTTTTGTACTCTATTGTTATATATTTGGAATTCATTCAACACTTGAGGTTGTTGAGCTAGCTAGGTTAGCTGAAGGGGGTGATCTCCGATCTATGTAGGACTTGAGGTACCCGTTAATACAAGGCCATGGTTTGGGCTGTGACATGTGTGAAGAAAGTAATACTTTATAATCACATTAATATGATTAACGAACAACTGGATAAAGGAAGTATTCAAAAATTCAATCTTTTCGTCAATCATAAAGTAACCCACAACATTAGTTAAATTCATAATTGTTGGCAACAATGGAGTTCTAAGTACATGCTCTCGAAATAAGTTTCAAACTCATACTCTATATAAAACTAAGAGTTTAGAAAACATGTTTTTAAACCCATATAAGTAGTGATGTCGTTCTACATACCTATTGGTAGAATAAACTCAAGAAAATCTTAAATATTCCACCTTGAACCTTGAACCCTAAATTCTTTTGTTTCTTTGTGTCTTGTGGAAAAGTTGAATGGGTTTATGACTGATGAAAGATGTATTTAGGGACTTAAGAACATTTAGAGTGGATGGGGAATAGTTTCATAGTGTAAACAGACCTAAACACCCTTAAAGATAAACCATAAATATGAAATTCCATTAGGTAACATGGGGGGTGGGGGTGCAGCACACACCTCATCGTGTCGCCCACCCCCGTATATAGAAGGCCCATCGCATGGCCTAACCCATGAGCTATAGGGACATCGTGTGGTACAATCAGTAGTCCTATGTGATGGTCTACGCAATGAGGGGCCAATTCACTATTCTCCTCTTGCAATGCACAGTCCTATTTTACATCTAAAACCTTCCCCAATGTTCCCAAACTCACCCCAAAATATTTTATACTCATTCTAAGGGTTACGTAGGATCATTTCTAAGCCAAAAAGGATGTGTCAACATATAGGGAAGTTGATTAATGATTAAGGACACAATTAGCCCGATTTAAGAAGTATCTTGAAAGATAAAAGTAATCTTAGGAGTAGTAACTTCCATAACTATGTCTTAAGGTACGAACACTGAGGGATATCTATCCTTTATATCATATTCTAATTCCTAAGTTGCTTCTTCTTCTTTGTGATTCCTCCATAATACTTTAATTAAAGCTATTTCTTTAGCTCTCAACTTCCAAACTTGCCTATATAAGATCTCAATAGGAACTTTCTCATAAGAAATGGAATCCTTCACACAAATATCCTTTATGGGTACCACCAAGGTAGGGTTAACCACACACTTCCTGAGCATAGACATATAAAAAACAGGATGAACCGATGCCAAACTCATAAGCAATTTAAATTTGTATGCAACATTTCTAACCCTTCTTAAAATCTGATATAGACTAATGTAGCGAGGATTGATCTTACCTTTTTTCCTAAACCTCATCACTCCTTTTATGGGAGAAACTTTCAAGAACACCCAATTATGAATTTTGAACTCAAACTCTCTTCGACTCACATCGACATAGACCATTGTTGACTTTGGATGATCTTAAGCCTCTCTCTAATGATTTTAACTCCCTCCACTACTTGATACACTAGGTATGGACCAAACAATATAGTCTCACCCACTTTATGCCATCCAATTGGAGATCTACACTTATTATCATAAAAAGCTTTGAATGTTGTCATCTGGCTACTATTATGATAACTATTATTGCAGGAAAACTCTATAAGAGGCAAATAGTCCACCCAGCTACCCTTCAAAACCATAACAAAAGCTTTCAACATGTCCTATAATGACTGAATAGTACACTCTTCTTTCTCATATGTTTGAGGATGGAAAGCGGTGCTATCATTCACTTGTGTGCCCAAACTTTTCTAAAATAACCACCAAAATTGAGAAGAGAATTCCATACCTCTGTCGGATATAATGGACATAGGGCCCCATTCATTCTTAGTATCTCCTGAATGTATAGTTTAGCATAAAACTCTCTTAAAAAGGATATCCTCACTGGCATAAAATAGACAGACTTAGTTATTTTATCCACGATCACCCAAATAGAATCATATAGATTGTTTGAATGTAAGAGGTCTATGGTGAAATACATATTTATCATCTCCCTCTTCCACATTAGAATAGCTATATCCTGAGATATACCACCCGGCCTTAACTGCTCAACCTTGACTTAGTGAAAATTAGCACACTTAGCAATAAAGTTGACAACATCTCTTTTCATATTATTTCACTAATATATCTCCTTCAAATTATGATACATTTTAGTCAAATGAGATGGATATATAGGCTTCAATCAAAATCCTCTCTCACAACCCATCAATATTGGAAAAAAATAACCTCTCTTGATAGCATAGAACACCATCTCTTCCAATCTCAAAAGCCAGAAGTTTTTGCTGACCAACATCTTTCCTGATTTGCATGAGTATGGGATTATAATCCTCTTTCTCCTTAACATTAAACTCTAAGTCACAAGGTAGTAGGAAAGTGTTCGTACTAATCCGCTTTGCGAAGAACGTGGTAAGAACCATAAGAGAATGTGTTAAGCTGGTAGTGATATTTATTTTGAGTGTGGAAAGCTAGGCCATAAAGTCAGGGATTATCCTCAGTCGGGTTCACAGGGTCAGTACCACCGTCCTTCAGCTTAGTTCGGTCACCCGAATCAGTAGGGTGCCACTTTTACTGCCGCCAGTAGGCAATGCCCAAACAAACTTTATGTACTTCAGTCCAGACAAGATCAATAAAATTCTCCTAATATGGTTACTGGTACATTAAAGATCTTCCATTTACATATTTATGCCTTATTAGCTCGAGGAGCTTCTCTGTCTTTTATAACTCCTTGCATAGCAGTCAACTTTAAGATAGACTGAAAATCTTTACAAAACCTTTCTTAGTGCTTACCTTAGTAGGTAAATCTATTCCATCCAAACGAGTATACAAAAATTGCTCGGTTATAGTATTTCAAAAAATCCCTTCAGTTAATTTTAGTAATAGAGTCATTCCTCTTCAATTTCCTGATGGACCAATCATTAAATGAAGGGGTATTACCTTAGTTTCAGTTGATTTAAGTTTGAATCTCTAGATTGACCTAGTAAAAAGAGAAGTTGAGAATTCTAAGTTAGTCAGTAATGAGGTTGCTATATGATGATTGTTGGGGCAATACAAAGCTAAGAATCATGTATCAGAAGAAAGTACTAGCAGTGGGCCTTACATTATCAGAAGTAGTCCTTCAGAACAAGTTTAGTGTTTATGAGTATTGTTATATCTCAGGATCTAGAGAAAAGTGGTTTCAGTTATATTTAGAGTTTATTAAGGTGTTCACAGACTTAGAATAATGAATTTAAGCTAAGGGGGAGATGGTAGAACAAGTAACCAAGTCAGACTTTCAGATTTTAGTAGTAATATTAGTATGTATAGAGAAGCAGTGGGAGAGGTTTATGCCCAACCCGTCCTTACCTTAGTGTAAGGTTTTGCAGTTTAGCTATCACGATATCTACTCATGCCTTACATGTCAACTCTATGATCATAGTTCCTATTCGTGAACATTATCAAAAATCATGTACGTTTACAGTTTCTCATATAAGGAGTTCCAGTTTTCTCAGTATTACAAATCATGTTCCATGAATACGGAAACTTCAAACTCAGGTCATGCAGCACATGACTCATGTACTCATGCCTTACAGTATGCTCAGTTTCCATGACTTATGCTATACTCCTTATGAACAGTTAAATTCAAATTTATGTCATGTATATCCTCAGTCTAGATCTCTTGATAAATTTATAAGGTTGATATTCTATTCCCCAGGCCTTAGTTAAGTGTCAAGTTTAGTATAGTGTCCATAGATGCTTCAGGTTCTCATGTTTAACCTTCAGTGAACTCTCCTTATTAAATGATTTAGTGATTAGAAATTGCTTAAAAAGGAGAGAGTAAATGTTTCATGTTAAGAAAATATTATTGCATGCTAGTTTTACACGAGACTGTAGTTATGAAGATAGGCTTGAATGTCATGTTGATGTGTAAATGGCTAAATATATTTCAGAGATTTGAGTAGGCTTGAATATAGTGGGAGAATTCAGTCTAGCTCCAACCTCAGTAGGTAGAGTTATTAGTGCCTATATTACAGAATTTTAGCCATGTGGTGAATTCTCATTTAGATTCCTTATTCAGACCATGTCAAGATCTCCTTGCTCTATAAAGTCAGTAGAACTTTATAGAAAGAGGTCAAGAAATACTCCAGTTGAGTATACTTTTTCAGTATGAGTTAGTCCGTAAATCTAGGAATCTAGCTTAGCAGTCAGGCAGACAAGTCGTATGGTTTTCCATCTTTCTTCCCAGTTGCCCTATCTGAAGTCTCCAATATGCCCATTCCAAAATGATGCATCCTAGTAGTTACGAGTTCAGCCCAGTTTATGTATCATGTCTCAGTTTTAGATCCCAAATATTCAGTCACGATTCAATTAGTAGGTTCCTTGTGCATTGTCTTTATTTTTTCCTTAGTATCTTAGCCAAGTCAGCATTCTTCGAGGGACATAATGTCCCAAGGGGGAGATGCATTATAACCCTCGAGCTTTCATGTCCTAAACCTTTCAATTTCTGTTCGCATAACGAATCCAATTTGGAGTAATGGGTACTCATAAGTTGACTCTCTCACTCTAATCTCAGCTGTATGACCATTCCCATAGCATGTCATATATATACAAGGAATCAATTCAGTTTATAATATTCAAATCATGCAACATATTTTAGACTCAGTCATGTTCTCATGTTCCCATTCATAAATGTTCAATAAATAATCTCAGGTTTATTAGATTTCTCAACTTAAGGTGACAGTCTTCCTTAGATTTACTCAATTCCATATCTAGTTACTGTTATAAACTTGGTATTTTTTACCGTTGTATATCATTTTACATGATAGCCATGCATTCACGAATCAGTTCAGTTATGTACTCATGCATCAGATATGCATGTTCAATATAAAAACTCAGCTTATCAGTAGCTTCAGTTATGTATTCCATGCATCAGATATGCATGTTCAGTAGGAGAACTCTGCTTGTCAGTAGTTCAGTCATGTAATCATGTTTCAGTGTACATGTTCAATGTGTAAACTCAGTCTATCAGTGTTCCTCAACTTAACCAGTCTTATTCGAGGATGAATGTTCCCAAGGAAGAGATATTGTAATAACTCAAATTTCCCTAGCTTAAATTAACTCTCAGTCCAAAAGTTATTCTATATAAAATTATTTTAAATGCTTAGTATTTTTCAGTTTAGAGCCTACCATTGCATAGAAAATTGAATTAACTTTCCAACAATATAAAATTCGCCTAAATTCGATAACCGGTAAAGAAGTTACGGATATTTTAAGTTTTAGTCGTTAAACGCCATCATTCAAGCCAGCAGCGCATCGCGGAGTATGTCTAAATGGCAATTGTCATTTTCTAGTGAGCCAAAGCGATACCACCGTATCGCATCACCAGCCAATTTCCCAATTGTCACTTTTTCAGTATTGTTGTATGATAATGGCGCATCACGACAAGGCCCAGTTTCCCATTCAGTAAGGCACCACGATGGCACCATATCGCGCCATCAATCCAATTCTCAGTTGTCCACTTTCCAGTGAGTCGGTGCGATTGTACCGTGTCACATCGAGGTAAAAAATTGGGATTTCCAGCTTCCATTATTTAATTTCAGGGGTTGTTTGGTGAATTCTCAAAACTCCTAATCATCCTAAACATGGGATTTATACCCTAAATAACCTAATATCTCATTATTCACTCACTTTTCTCAAGATTTAAAACATTCTTTCTTAAGAGGCGAAAACCCTAGCTTCAAGAATCAAGGTCAATCCTCAAGAAATCCTCCAAGAACCTTCAAGAACTCTTCTTCTCATGGGCTTCTTTCACCCATGAAGTCCAAGAACCCCTTTTAAATATACAAGATCTCAGATTCATGATTTTCATGTTTGAATTAGATTGAATTCATGTTCATGATACTAGTTGGGTTTCAATCCATGATTAAATTACAAGTTTCATGAAAATTGAATAGCATGTGTGATAAATATGTTATTATCTTGATAAACCCTTGAGTTTAGAAATTGATTAATGTATCATGATGTTAATGTGTTGGCCATTATCATGTAAATAATCCATGCTCCTTAAGTGTTTGCTAAATTGCCTATGTAAGGTAAATAGTGGAATCATGACATGTTATTATCCGGTCCCAATCATGTACAAGCTTATTCCCTACAAGTATTTGATGAAATGCTTATATGAATTGACTAGTGAAAGCATGACTTGTTATTATGTGATCCCATTCATGCACAATTTCATGTATATCAATTGTTTGACAAAATGTCTAAATGAGTGCATTGTTAGCAAACAAGTATTATTATGCCTTTATGATCATCTTATGTCTTTCTTTTTATGCTATCTAGTCCTTGGGGGTATTTAATACTCGATAATCTAGCTATTTACTGCCAGTCTTAGTTATAGAATAGTATCAGTCATGTCACAATCAGTAGAATTCAGTCATCTACAGAACTCAGTAGAACTCAGTCAGTTACAAAACTCAGGAAAACATCAGTAAACTCAGTATCCATCCATTCCAGTTCAGTATACTCAGTTCAATGTCTTTCAGTTGGGAGTAGGATTTAGCATCGAGTGAGTGCAGGGATGAAGGCTTCCCCATTAGAGAGAAAGAGTCGTTATTAGCAGTCCTTATAGTCTAGAACTACGTAGCCAGCATAGGATGAGGAGTCACCCATCAAATTAAGCTTGACTACTTTCCAGGGGTCACCCATTAGATTAAGCTTGGCTCCGCCTAGGTGTCACCCATCAGTAAGGCTTGGCATCCTGGTTTTCCAGTGTTAGTAAATGTAGCATAGTATTATCACCCTTCCAACTGGGGTCATGGGTTGGACCCCTATCAGCTCAAATTTGGGGCATGTCGGTTAGATGATTACCTCCCGCAGTCTCAGTCTAGAACTCAGTTTAGTTCTACAGAATTAGGGCTGTCAGATACAATAAATCAGTATTAGTAGCTTAGTTATCACAACTCAGTATGTAGCTTCAGAAAAGCTCAATTACAGTATATGTATATGCACAGTATTGCATACTCAATATTTATAGCAGTTTAAGTTATCCATGTACTCTCATATTCAGTTGCTCTATATCATTTCAGTCAATTATTGTTCATGCATTTCAACCCTTGCGTTCAGCCTTACCTCATCTAGCATACCAGTACATTCCATATAGTGACACATACTCTTTCTTTACACTATGATATCTCATATTATAGGTTCAAACGCTCAGGTTCTTGACCACGCTTAGATAGATCCAGTCAGCAGTTGTAAATATAGTAGTAAGTCCTCATCTATCAAGGGTATGCTTTTGTTTTAGTAATCCAGTTTATCATTATATTAGTAGTCGAAGTTAGTTGGGGGCTTGTACCTTCAAATTTATATTCAAATAGTTCAGACAGTGTTTAGTTTTTAGATATTTTTACCAGATGTTATTATTTAACAGTATTTAGATTTTGAACCTTATGACAATTCAGCTTAATTCTGCATTTATTTCAGTATTACTATTCAGTGCTCGCAGAAGATATCAGTCATAGGTTAACTTGTGATCCTTCGGGGTCGTAAGCACCGTGTGGCATCCAGGGTGTACTCTCGGGGCATTATAGTATCCTAAGAAGATCTTCATGAAAGATTTTAGGGAATTCATTAACAATAGGAACATAATAGAGTGAGGGACTTTCAACACTAGAATCCTTAAACTAAACCAAATGGTATAAACGACCTTTAGAAATCATTTTTTGGGTCTTAAGGTAAGAGATGAAACTTCTCTTTGGTGCTAACCGACTATCCTCCCATTTTATGACCGGTTTATTTGGAAAATGAAAAGTGAACTTTTTGGTCCTATAGTCCACAGAAGCATAACAAGAGTGGAGCAAATCCATCCCAAGAATATCATCGAAGTCTTCCATATCAAGATCTATAAAATCCACCATAGTATCTCATTGAGAAATAGACACAACACAATTTTTATAGACCTTTCTAGCAATAATGGACTCACCAATAGGTATAGAAACTAAGATGGATAGATATTTTTGGGACCGAAACCAAAATTTATAGCCATATAAGGGGTTAAATAAATAGAGTGAAACCAGGGTCAAGTAGCACATAAACATCATGGGAGAAAATCTGTAACATACCAGCAACAATATATGTTAAGGACTTAGAATCCTTTTGAGTATATAAAGCAGACAGAAAGTTGGGACCCTCGTCCATACCAGAAGTAGTCCCCTTTGTAACTAGGGTGGAAGAAGTAGTAGTAGGGGCCTTATTTCCCCTAAAAGTTCTCGGTGCCAAAGGACACTCTCTCAGAATGTGACCAGTCTGACCGCAATGCTAGGACATACCTGACCGCAATGCTAGGATATATGACTCCTAAATTGGCATTTATTAGGTACAGTTTTCCACAAGTATTGCAGGGAGGATATGATTAAGCGGGCTAGGCTACACTACCTAGAAACTGAGTACCCTGTATCCTCAGGTGATGGCTATGCTAAAATCACTAGTCACTAGAAGTTGTAGGGGTTGGTGCACTAGCGAAGGAATAGGCATTACCGCAAGATACTTTTTGGACCGGTGCATGCCCCTTTTTTCACTATATTATTGACTCGTGTCCTAATCCTCATGTGTAGCCTTTTTACTCTACCTCTACAAATATCTTTTTTTCATTCTCAACATTTTGCATATACATTATCAACCTAGATATATCCATTTCATTATTAAACATAGCCCCCTTACATTCCATCATAAAATCATCAGAAAGACCAGAAGCAAACTTTCTTATTCGGGATCTCATATTAGACACCATCTCTAGGACATGATGAGACAACTGAGTAAAATTCAGAGCATTCTCGTTAACACTTATTTTTCCCTATTTCAAGTTCACAAACTCCTCATCCCTTTTTTCACTATATTATTGACTCGTGTCCTAATCCTCATGTGTAGCCTTTTTACTCTACCTCTACAAATATCTTTTTTTCATTCTCAACATTTTGCATATACATTATCAACCTAGATATATCCATTTCATTATTAAACATAGCCCCCTTACATTCCATCATAAAATCATCAGAAAGACCAGAAGCAAACTTTCTTATTTGGGATCTCATATTAGACACCATCTCTAGGACATAATGAGACAACTGAGTAAATTTCAGAGCATTCTCGTTAACACTTATTTTTCCCTACTTCAAGTTCACAAACTCCTCATCCTTGGCTTTTTTTAACTTCTGTGGAAAGAAGTAATCAAAGAAGGCATCATAAATTCCTCCCAAATGGCAGGTTCTGCATCTTTACCCCTAATCCTCTTCAACTCGTCATACCATTGATATGATACCCTCAAGCTGGTAGGTTGCAAACTCTACCTCTTTAGTATTACTAACATGTATTACGCTGACAATCTTCTCCATTTTATCAACAAATTCTTGAGGATCTTCCTTAAATTTGGACCCCATGAAGGTTGGTGGGTTCATCCACATAAATTAGTGAACTAGATCCTCTGCTAGAGTCAGAGTTGTTGTGTAGCCAGGTTCACCTGAACAATGCCAATGATACAAAGAACTAACATGAGTAGCATTCGAAGAACCAATAACAAAGCTAGCACTACCAGAATGATGGGATTGAGATGACACAATTTGAGCAAATATGTGGATGGTTTGTTTAAACTCTGTATTTGAGATTTCTCTTTGAGGGACCTGGGTACATGGGGAACCAATCCTATGAGTCTGAAGAGGACTAGTCAGGGCTAGTGGAACCCCAAACTAGAGCAGTAGAATCAGATCCCATATCGGGTTCACATACCATGAGTATTATGAACTTCTTCAGCACTTGCCCCCATGGGGTCGGAGGTTCTAGTTAAAGCCCTTTGGTCATTAGTTCTTCGTGGAAGCATGATTCGAAATGTGGGAAATTAGAGGTTTGAAGAATTCACTTGGAACTAGACTTTCTAACACAAACTAGATCATGAAGAAAGAAAAACATTCTTAAATATCTTGTTGCCTCCTTTTTATAAGTGTGGAACTCTATACACCCATAAAAGGGACTCTACTCAAAACGACTTTGTAGATACCTTGGGACCCTAAAATTGCCTTCGATACCAAGTTTGTCACGACCTAAGCCCAACCCTATTTGAGATGAGCATCTCAGGCCCATGAAGGCCAGAGAAAACCCCTTACTAGAGAAAACCCTTATTATTATCTTATAGCATAGTCATAACTAAAATATGTAAAAATAGACTTAAATAAAAAGGTTTAATTTAGATAAAAGCAATAATCCCAGACTCTAAACATATGGCATCAAATATTTCAACCAAACCAGTATACAAAGCCCCTAACATAAGAAAATTTTTCTAAGCTAGGACGTGGCATCGGCGATACCATTAAATTACAAGTACTGAAACTATAAAATGAAAGGTCTTTCGAGAGATAGAGAGATCACCAACTTTGATGTTGTATCGAGGAATCCTAATGTTGAACAGACCAATGAGATAAAGCTTCCAAACCTACATCAGGAGATGATGTAGTCATCCAAGAACGATCAATATGTGGAATGTATTGGCTTGTAAAACAACCAAAGATAAAATATGCTTCATACAAATAGTCATGAGTATAGAAGTCAAATCACAGGGATATAAATAAGGACTTCAAGTAATCACTTTAGACATAGACTCAACTCTTAAACATAAACTCAAGTCTTTTTCTTTATTTTGAGCTAGATGGTACACCCGTTATATCTATACACCATGAGCTATGTGGGTTTGGATTTAACTTATCGGCCAAGCCCCCAATCCAAGTTTGTCGTAAGAAATGGAGTCTCTTCTCTCTAGTATACCAAGGCATGAAGCAAGTATACAATGATTATCCATATTTTAGGACATAATCAACCTCGCATAGGCAAAACACACAGTTTTGGGTGATGAGCCTTTCGGAGTCATGCCTTCTGAGTTAACCATATAACTCTCTTTAAGCCTATATTTTAGCCTCTTTAAAACATTCGTCAATTCTTAAAAATCATATCTTTCTCTTAAGGGCATTCTCTTGTTTGGTATCGTCATACCAAGACTTGCAAATATAATAAACCTTCTCTTTTCTTCTCTTTAGCCCTTTCAAAAATGCATCATTGACCAAACAAGGTAATTTCAGATCAAAAAAGAGCTCTTTTTAAAAATTGGTGCAAGGGTTTAGGCAAAATATATTTCATTCGAGACACCTTTATAATCTTTAAAATGAAATCATCTCTCTCAAAGCATATAATCATTTATACCAAAAATATAGCTATGTGTTAAGCAAGTAATACTCTCCAACCCGTTTACTTGAGAAACAAACAATTGGATAAAGAAAGCATTCAAAAACTCAATCTTTTTGTCAATCATAAACGAACCCACAACATTAGTTAAATTCGTAATTCTTGGCATCAATTGAGTTCTAAGTACATGCTCTTGAAATAAGTTTGAAATTCAAACTCTATACAAAATTAAAAGTAGGAAACATGTTTTTAAAGTTATGTAAGTAGTGAGGCCGTTCTATATACCTGTTGACAGACGAATCTCAAGAAAATTTTGATTATTTTGCCTTGAAGCTTGAACCCTAGATGCTTTTATTTCTTTTTGTTTTGTGGAAAAGTTTACATGGATTTATGACTAATGAAAGTCGTAATTAGGGACTTGAGAACATTTAGAGTGGATGACAATCAGTTTTCGTAGTGTAAAATGATCCAACACCCTTAAAATAAAACATAAAAATGAAATCCCGTCAAATACACTGGAGGAGGGAGGGGGGTGCAACGCACACCCCATCGCGTGGCCCAACACCGTGCGATGCAGGCCCATTGGATGGCTAGACCATACAACACAGGGTCATTGTGCGGGTGAGGCAGTATCCCCTTCGATGGTCTACGCGATACAGGGCAAATACACGATCCTCTCCTTGCAACGCACGGTCCCATCTTACTTCTAAAACCTCCCCTAAAGTTCCCAAACTCACCCTAAAATGTTTTCTACTCATTATAAGAGTCACATAATTTGTTTCTAAGCCGAAAAGGATGTGGCAACGTACGGGGCATTACAGTAAGACTTAAGAATAATCCTTGATTCCTCTTATATTTTAGTTTGCTAGATTTTCTTATTTACTTAATCTTTGTTAGATTCTGACTCCTAGTTTAACTAGAAGAGCTTGTTGAATCATGGAGATATATCCATATCGAGTGAAATATCCTTAGGGACAGTGACAAAGGTATGCCTTAAGCTTTGAAGAATTTCATACAAGTATTCGTGAAGGTGTTTTCCATAAGATTAATTTACAACAATTTTAAGGATATTTCAGACTTTGTTCTTACGAAAAATCGATATAATAATTTTGTTGAAGTTGGATCAATCTCTATTTTAATTTGAAGAGGATCGGTAAATCCGACCAATATCAATATCTAAGAATTTTCCACTGCTTAGATTGATTTATGAAGTATCATCTGGAACATTTTTTTTAACAAAGAGTAAAGGTATATTTTTTCAAACTTTAACTGTATAGTAAAATGCAACATTATTGTGGTTGTTTAGTTTCTCTTTGGTTCATTGATAAATCAATAAAATGGTAATTGAACAAATTGACGCTCACCTGAAGAAGTAATGTATTGTTAAATAATGACATTTGCATATGCTATCTAGTTGTTTGTTGGGAAAGAAAATAAAAACAGTTTAGCATAAAATTTAGGTTGACCAGTTCGTGAGACATGATAATATGTTACTTCACAGAATGAATTTGTAGATAGGACATCTACGTTTGCATTTTTTTCCCAGCAGTTTCTTTTAATTTAATTAGGTGATTCTGCTCAAGATTCTGGTCTTCGGTTATAATTAGAATTTAATGTTGCTGTTGTTGTTGTATATGAGACAATTATTATGATTGAGGAGAATTTATTCACTATACCTCTCAATATAGAAGAAGATGGAGAAATGATAATCCCGCTAATAAAAATAAATTTATTTTAGCGGATGTTATAAATTATGTGGTCATTTTTCTAGCGAATCGTGTTTCTAATATGTGAAAGTTTGGGTGTTACTTTGATGCTACTAAGCATATTTGTGCTACAAAGTTAATTCTGTATCTTGCACCCAAGCTGAAGAAGAATGATTTTTATACGTTGGTGATTCTGAAACTACTCAAATTCTTGGAATGAAAAAGTTCTTATTAAACTTACATATGAAAAATAATGGAATTAGTTGAGGTGGTATAGAGGTGATAAACATTTGGTAAAAATTTTATTTGAGTTTGATAAAGTGTTATCAATACAATATTATAATTGTGGGTGATGAGTATTGCAAGCATGATTTATTTGTGGCTAATATAATTTAAAATGAAATCGTTTGTGTTTAAGATTGATTCATATGATTTAGGACATGTTAAACTTGTCCATTTTAGTTCATCGTATATTTAAAAAAACAATCAGAATTTTTTTTTTTTTTATGTGAAATTTTATTTTATCTCAAAAAATTCCAGTTTAAATTTATCAGTTATTATAATATTTTATGTGAGCTTCGATACGGTAATTATTTCTTTAGAATTCTGAGAGTAGTACATTACCTTGTGAAAACCATAGAACGACGAACTTGATATTCCTTCAAGTCAATTGTAATTGGTCACGGTCTTGAATGACATTTAATGATCTTTACATTATCATAATAACTGAAATTGGCCAAATTATCTGAAAGTTTGCAATTAAAATATTTTTTGATACACTTTGGTAAGGAATTATATCCACTTTGTTGGATTTTTCTCTGTATATCCTCACACTTTTGCTTCTGGAGTTGAAAAAAAAAGTATCTATGAAGATTTTTATTTTGTTTAAATTTTGATATGTTTGGTGTATGAATACGCATGTTACATACAACATTGAAAACTTTATAACATGTGAAATTATAATATCTCCCTATTTAAAAATATTTGAAACTATAGGTGATATAGGAACAAAGTATGGAATCGAAAACTAAACTACTATACAAATACGAAAGATAAAGGGATAGATGGAAGGAAAGAATAGATAGACACAATGAATGAAGAGAAAGCAAACTAAGGGTATATTAAACTCCTAAACCTCTATTCAATATCTCGGATTCCCAAGCAACCCACGTTTCAATACAAGGTATCAACACAAGCTAATCCAAGCTTGACTCACACTTTCAAAAGAGTATACATTCATAATTCATCAAAATCTAACTACTAAATGAAAGCGAGGTCCTATTTATAGTCTAGGGCTAATTATTACACTTTTGGACCCAAAAGTGACCTATTTTCAATGAACAAGGCCTGGTATCCCATTAAGCATCCACTCAAGCATGTAGGGCGCATCTCAAAGGTATATGGGTCTGTTTTGACCTGCTCTAGCAAATTTAGAGTAGGTTGGGTGCATATCCAAAGCAGATGGGGCGCATGTCGTCTTTCGAGGACTTTCTAGCCCCGTCTTGCCCTCCCTTGGCCCCTTAAACGTCCCTTGACCCTCCTTATAGGTAATATTCAGCTAATTGACACCTTTTGATATCATCAAGGAGTCATCAAGCACCTTGGGATCCATAAGCATCCTATCCAAAGCATCGGAGACAATTTGAATTGTATCATCCTCTCCTTCTTGAAGAAGATTTGTCCTCGAAAATTTAACCTTAAAGAGAAGAACACACAACCAACATTTTCTCAAAGTACAAGGGTTAACACAAGGGTTAACATAAACACATCCAGGCCAAAGAGACACCCATTTGACATACAACTAACGATCCTTTGTTATCAATAAAACGAATTCATCATTTACTACATAAAGGTCTTGGCTATACGAAGCCTTATGGCACTAGGAAACTACTAAGGTCGTAAGACACAAGAGTTTCATTATTTAACCAAAAGACCATACCCAAGAACTCCTACCTCTATCTAAAACAAATCTAACATCAACATGGATGTCATCAAATACAAAGAGGTAGTAAAGAAAGGTATAAAGAAGAAGAGTCCCGTCCAAGGTTTTTCCATACTTGAGAGTAGCAAGGTACTCAAGAAAGCTAGTAATTAAATCAATAGAAGTTGGAATAACGAAGGATGGATTCAAGTCATCAGGATGCACATACACCTTCCTTTAAAGACAACTCATGTTCAAACAAAATGCATTTTCAACATAAATGTTATCATTATCATAAGCAAAAAGATAGAAAAGAAAATATTTAATGAAAATACTCTCATCTAAATTACCCTCAATCATAAGTATACGACTAGATGAGACAAGAAAATATAAGCACAATACATTTTTTCCCTTCAAGCAAATTCCCGCAAGAAGTGCATTTACCAATGGAATCATACTGTTAGAGGAATAAGGAAATCTATGAGAAATGAATTCACTCCAAACCAAAGGGTATACCTAAGAAGTTGGGTGACTTCTTTTCTTGGAACTTAGCATGTTTCTAAGAGTCCTTCCTATTACTTCAAATTGTCCAGCCACACAAGTGTGGCAAAGATTAGGAGACAAAAGTTGTACATCATGTACACACCAAGGACTCTTCCTAAAGCAGTACATAGATTGAGCATTTAGATTGAAAAACCCACATAATTCAAGCATCGAAGACAAGTTCCCTAAAAGAATCTTGAAGACACTAATACTCTAATGAGATAACATGATATCAATCAACTTCAAAGTCTAGCCAATATGAGAAAAATATCATCATGCCTCCAAGGATCACTAGGAATAAGAGGGGGTAGGTACATAAATTGAAAGCAATGCCTTGAACTTGTTCTTTTGTCTTCCATAGGTGCTTTATAGGATCTTTCCTCCCATGTTTCAACTAGGACCTATAATGTTGATCCCTTTGCCTCTTTGTAGGAATTCCTTTGGTAAGTAGCTCTTTTTTCCTATCCATGGTGTTAGATGATTCACTTATTGTCTTAAAGTATCCATAGATCCCTGGGAGTTTGATTAGGTTCCTCGTTTGAGTCAAGTGTTCATCAAATTCAGAGTCCTTGAATAAGAACCCATATAGACCTTTAAACTTATGCTCTTGAGAAGTTTACTTTGAATCCTCCTTTGGGAGCATTGGCTCATGAACCTGTAAGAGAAAAGTATTGGTACTAGAAAAAATGCTACTTCCATGGTTAGCATGTAACAAGAGCTTAGGTTTGACAAGTTCTACAACTAAGTTTTACTTTTATTCCTTATTTAATTCAATCCTTGGCTCAACATGCTCACATAACTCTCCTTCTTAAGATAATTTCTTCTCGCTATTCTTAGCTTCCTCTTCCTCTTTATCCTCAACTTGATTGGGTTGACTTTGGTTTAGTGGAGTTTGGCGTAGTTTAGGGAAGACATTTTGAGCATGGACACTCAAGTAAGCTTGAAAGTTTGGTGGATTGCAAAGAGTAGTGTTAGAGAAATTTAGAATATTTAACATGTTATCCATCCTTCTACACATGTTATCTATCTTAGCTTCAAAGGGAGTAAAATTGACGATTGGGAGCTACAAAGGCCACTAAGATAGCATTTGAGGTGTTTTCATCCATAATTTGTGATGTTTCTCCTTTCAGAGCCATTGTACCTAATAAAAAAAATACTAAATAAAAACAAAAACAAAAACAACAAATAAGCTAGAGTTAAGAAATCAACATCACAAGCTCTTAGAGTTCATACCATTGTTTTGTCTCTCAATTGGTATTGCAAGCGTTTATAGATAATTTATACTCTAATGAGAATTCTTGGTAACAATTTTGGCTTGGGATTGAAATGGATTCTTATTTGAAATTGAAAAGAAAACTCAAAAACAAACTGTTGTACTTGAATCAAGAAACAACAACAAAAATAAAAGAGAAAAGGACACAAGAACGCCAAGAAAGAATCTGTCTCAAAAACTAATTAATCAACTAATAGATCAGTTATTAGTTGTTAATTAGTATTTAAGAATCAAAAGATGAAAATAAGAATCAAGAAACGAAGTTATATGGTTGAAACCTTGTAAAAAGTGAGTTGGAATGGCTTGTTATGCTTTTGAACACGCTGAAGGGGATGTGGGCAGACCTTGAGCACATTGGGAACACCTACAACATATATGCTACTATTTTTGGCTGCCTTGGACTTGATTTAGCAGGTTAGGTGCATCTCCAAGGCAGATTGGCCAAACAACTTGCAATAGGGCCAAAATATACTTGTTATGGTCCACCTTTATCCTCTTCTCTTGGAATATTCTTGGGATATTCAAAGGTGATATTGCACTAACACTTTTGTACACTTTTTATTCCTTTTTATTGGATCCGACTATTACTTTATGAAGAAAATTCCACATAACTATATGAATCTTTCCCAGAACACTATGAACACCAAAATTTCCAACTTCTTCTTTGCTCGGAATGCAGTGAAATTTGAAACCCAAGCTCTTTTCAACCACCTAAACACATTCCAAACATCATTAAGATTTAACTCTTAACCAATTTATTCAGAATTTTTAACCCACTTGATATTTCTTAAACCTTCAAGAACACCAAAATGGTAAAATATTAAATCTACTCAAAATCGCACCACCACTTAGATTTAGGTTCCCTTTGGTGTGAAAAATATTTTTCAACACTTGTTAGCCCAAAATCCAACACTAAATGAGCAAGATCTAAGTACCCACTTCAATATTTTCTTCAAAGACAAGCTCAACAATGCTGACCCACTCCAATACTCGTTCAAACACACCAATTTGATCAAGTTCCAGCCTAACTATCACTAGATGGAACAAATCTAGTGTAGAAACAATAATAAAAACTCAAAAAACCCAAAAAATTTAGGTTTTTTTTGAAAACAAAATTTGACACTTTTTTAGATTTTTCAAGATAACAAACCAAAGATTGACTTTGTGAGAACGAAATCAAGCTCGGCTTTGATACCAAATAATATAGAATAATAGTATGGACTAGAAAACTAAACTACGATACAAAAATGAAAGATAAAAGAATATATAGAAGGAAAAAAATAGACAGACACAAAGAATGAATGGATAGCAAACTAAGGGTATATTAAACCTCTATCCCTCTCTCAATATCAATCAAAGCACCAATCTCTTACATAGACCTCAAAGGAATTAGATTCCCAAGCAACCTATATTTCAAAACAAGGTATCAATACAAGATAATCCAAGCTTGCCTCAGAATCTAAAAAGAGTATACATTCATAGTTCATAAAAATCTAACTACTAAATAAAAGAGAAGTCCTATTTATAGTCTAGGGTAAATCATTACACTTTTGGGCCCAAAAGTGACCCATTTGAAAAAAACAAGACATGATAGCCCATTAAGCATTCGATCAAGCATGTAGGGTGCATCTCAAAGGTATGTGGGGTTATTTTTAACTGCTCTAGCAGATCTAGAGTTGGTTGGGCGTATATCCAAAGGGGATGGGGAACATGTCCTTTTTCGAAAGCTTTCTAGCCCTATCTTGCCCTCGCTTCGCCTCTTAAACATCCCTTCACACTCCCTGTAGGTAATCTTTATCCAATTGACACCTTTTGATAGAACCAAGGAGTTGTCAAGCACCTCGAGATCCATAAGCATCCTATCCAAACTCCAAAGTCAATGTGGATTGTATTAGTAAGGGTGTCTTGTAAATTAGGTTGTGCTATATGATTCTATAAAATAGTCTAATTCATTTTTATTGTATTTTGTTTTAATGTGGCATATATTTAGATTCATGATAATCAGTAATGATTATGAGTTATGATTGGTGTAGTGCCATAACATAAAAATTAGATAAATAGAATTTGTTATTTTAAAATTGGTTGGTTATGAGACTAAGTGGTTAAAAAAGTACTTTGTAAGTATTCCAATTAAAATATAACCAAGATACTGAACTTTGTGTCTATATAATTATGGTTGTCAAGCAACATTAGTTGTTGTGGAAAAATAAATCTTCTGCACAAAATTAAATAAATATATTTGAGACAATATGAAAGCAGCTGCTGCATGAGATAGAATTATTTACGTAAATTATGTATAGTCGAAGGTGAATCTGATCAATTCACAGACTAAAAAAAATATCGATGGGAGTGAAATTCGTAGTCAATTTGAGAACATCAACAATTATGGTAACTAAACCTATTTGATTGGAGATCCCATGAATTAGTTTCATATGGATAATATCAAGTCATTAGTTGATCAAGTATGTACTATACAATTATGTCCATCCTGTGATATGTGTATGTGCTGCAAGACAAAGTAAGGGATTAGTAAAAACTCTTAATCCGATTCATATCCTTTATAAATGGTGTATTATTCTGCAGAATACACTTGATGATTTGCAATACCCCGTACTATTCTTAGCTGGGTTCAACTCCTAGTAGGATGCATAAGAGGCTTAAAACCTGAAAATTTCACTAAGTATTGGGACTTAGTCATTTTAAGGCCTCTTAACTTTAAGGATTTTTAAATTGGTCTTCCCGTCCCTGGGATGTTGCTTTTTAAGTTAATTTATGTTCAGGGTTGTAAGGAGCATATCTCGGAGAAGTTTTAAATTTTTCTAATGAGGATTGGGTTATGTTTGGATCATGATTCCAGCAACTCACCGCTATAGTTCTGCATCGCGGTGCTAATGGCGATGACACTCTTACCGCATTGCGATGGGCCTTTAAATCTCAATCCAATTATGAATTTAATTACCTGAGGGATAATTATGTCTTTTTCCCTCAACCCAATTTATTAATTCACTATTTATAATACCAATTAGTGCATATTTTCCCATCTTCTCCAATTTTCTCTCAAAAATAAACCCTCTCCTCCCCAAAGACCATCAAATTTCATTACTTTCTCTCCAAGAAAACCAAGAATTCAAGTTCCCAAATCAAAGAATCTTCAAGAAAGCATCAAGATTGGTGTTCCTCTCTCTATAGTAAGGGTTTAAGGTATGTGGGATGTTAATCCATGGGCCCTTTTCTCCCATGGATTCCAAAAATCCATTTTTATTTTTAAATTATAAGTTTTTACATGTTTAAGTTGAATTATCTCCATGAAGCTATCATTGATTTTGATTTTGAGTTATGTTTACAAGTGTTTTCGATGGGATGGGCCATTACATATTTTAAATATTGAAATCTCCAATTCATAGTTTTAGTATTGTAATCATGTTATCCTTGCATGCTTTACCCGTTACCATGCTTAAATTCATAACTCTTATGTGTTTGATAAAATTTCTATATGTTGGTTTTAAGCAATGATCCCCTACTATGGATTTTAAAGCTTTATATGCCATTATTTTTATTTCCATTCAGTGTTGGTGGATTATGAAATCCTGAAACCTAGTTGTTTAAATAATTTCAGTATCATAAAAATGATCTGACATAAATCATGAACATTGTTATTAAGTTAGTTGGTATGATTGGTTGTTTAGTCAGTTAAACTTAGTTTAGTCCAGTAAATAATGTCATTCAGTTAGGGGAAGGATTCAGCATCGAGCAAACCTAGAGATGGGGGCATTCTTATCAGTATAGGGTTTGACCCTTGGTAGCAATCCCTGAGTTACAGAACTATGTAGCCAGTGTAGGTATGAGATTTTTTCCTGCCAGTTTAGGGTTGACACATATCATATGAGTTTCCTGCCAGTATAGGGTGACTCTTCCATTCTTTGAGACACCAGTTTAATGGATCCACATAGCCAATATTAGTACTCGTGGAACAGTACTGACACCCTTCCAACTAGGGTTACAGGTTAGACCCCGATAAGCTCAGATTAGGGTATGTCGGTTAGATGATACCTCTTACAATCTCAATTCATTATTCATTGTAGAATTCAGTTCAGGTTTTCTTGACCACAGCATATAGATTACTAGTTATTCAGTTATCAGATTTTAGTATTTTAGTTTATAGATTATTTCAAAAATATATATATATATATGCATGGTCTTGTATTCTCAGATATTTCAGTTTTCATGTATTCATGTTTTGTTATCTCTTTCTATTCAGTTATTCCGTATTTCATATGTACAGTAACCCATGTATATCAGCCTAACCTCATCTTATAAACCAGTACATTCAAAGTACTGATCGCATACTCTTCTTTATGTAATGATGTCTTATATCATAGGTTTGGACGCTTAGTTTCCTGACCGTACTTAGACAGTCCTCATATATAAAGGACCTGATATGTTCATTCATTTATTTATGCATTTCTTTTCAGTTAGTTAGTTAGAGTTATTGGGGCCTGTCCTATCAACTCCTTAGTCAGTTTAGAGGCTTTCAAACATTCAGACAGTCAGATAGACAACTAGTCAGTTTATTAGTCTTATCAATTATGTTTCAGTATTTTATCATATGTTACAAAATTATGAGTTTATCATATTTTCTGTATTCTAACCTTATGGCTTTATCAATTATTTTCCACATATGTCATTTATTATTATGATATTTAGTGCTCGCAGCGGGTACCAACTCACAGATTAGCTTATGGTCACTTGTGACCATAAATAACCTTGTCGCGACAAGGGGTAGCCTCGGGTTGTGAAAAAACTTTGTATTAGAGCCTAAGATTTTATAGTTTACTAGGGAGTTTGAAAGACACATTGAGTAGAGTCTTGTGCATAGGTGTGAAGCGCACCACACTTACGGATGAAAGGCTATAAGAAATTTTAGGAAAAGTTTCCCTTCTTTCAGTGTTCATGTTGTGCGAATGAGCATAGGCTCTAATTAAAACTCCTTTTCTGACTCATTTTTCCTTCTATTTATAGAAAGTGCCTCATAAAATAAACAATGAAAGAAGAAATGGAAATCAGCCCATACCTCCACCTGTTTAGGAAGATCCCTTGAATGTGCACGTCTTTCATGCCGAGGTCAGAGCTATATTCACTACCTTAGATCACTAAGTAGATACTTAGAACAAATAGCAGGCTATTTCCCCAACTAACCTAGTGGCAAATACAGCTGCAGCTAGGATTTAGGATTTCACCCGAATGAACCACCCTTTGTTTTGGGATCTAAGTCTAAGGAAGATTCGCAGGAGTTTCTTGATATGGTTTAGAAGGTGACAGATATCATAGGTGTCACTTTGAGTGAGAGTGTAGAGTTGGATATTTACCGATTGCAGGATGTAGCTCATATGTGTTATAAGTAGTGGAAGGAGGATCGGGGTGTTGAGGCAGGGCCTGTTCAGTAGAGAAGTATGCTCGGCCTTCATAGAAAGTTTATTTCCATTAGAGTTGAAGAAATATAAGGTACTAGAGTTAATTAATTTAAAGTAGGGTAATATGAGTATGAAGGAATATTTGCTTAAGTTTACTCAGTTGGCGAGGTATGCTCCTTCTATGGTGGTTGATAATAGGTCTAGAATAAGTAAGTTTGTTTCTGGTATAGCTATAGTATGGTCAAGGAGTGTAGAACTACTATATTGATTAAGGAGATGGACCTATCTAGGCTTATGGTTCATGCTTAATAGATTGATGAGCAAAATCTTAAGGAGAAAAAAAGAGAGAATAAGAGGGCTAGAACAAGTCGCTTTAACTTTTCAATGCCAAGGTTAGAGGGTGGTAACCATTCTCAGTTCAGTCAGAAGTTTTTAGCCCCAACTCTGTCTTCAGCTAGTGTGCCAATGCCAAAGTTTTAGAATGACAGTCAGGATAGGGCACCACACTCCAAGTCCCAGGGTAGTGTGAACAGTGGTCGTACTAATCTACTCTACGGGAACTATGGTAGGAATCATAAGGGTGTGTGTAAGGCTAGAAGTGATGTATGTTTTGCATATGGCAAACTATGCTGCAAAGTCAAAAAAAGCCCACAGGTTGGTTAGGATTGTCAGCATAGTCGTTCTAGCCGGTTACCTGACTCAGCAAGGTGCCACTTCTAGTGCAACCAGTGGATAGCGCCAGAACAGGATGTATGTACTCTATTCCCAACATGATTAGGAAATTTCTCCTGATATAGTTATGGGTACATTACAAATTTTTTTATCTTCATGTGTATGTTTATTTATACCTTGGAGCTTCACTTTCTTTTGTAACCCCCTATATAGCTGTCAATTTTGGTGTTAGTCTAGAAATATTAGTAAAGCCTTTCTCAGTGTCTAACCTAGTGGGTAAGTATATCATAGCTACACAGGTATACAGAAACTGCCCAGTTACAGTATCTCAAGAAGTCACATCAGTTGATCTTGTAGAGTTAGAGTTGACTGATTTTGATATCATTCTCGGCATGGATTAAATCCACTCATGCTATGCCTCAGTTGACTGTAGAAATAGATTCGTCCAATTTAGTTTTCCCAATGAACTAGTTATTGAATGGAGGGGTAGTATTTCAGTGCTTAGGGGTTAGATTGTTTCATATCTTAAAGCGAGAAGGATGATATCTAAGGGGTGTGTTTACTATTTTGTTCGAGTCAAAGACTCTAATTCTGAGACCCCCAGTCTCAAGTCACTTTTAATAGTAAGGTAATTTCCAGACATTTTTCATGAAGATCTTCCTAGAGTTCACCCGAAAGAAAAATTGACTTCAGAATAGATCTTCTTCCAAACACCCAGCATATCTCTCTTCTGCTCTATAGAATGGCTCTAACTGAGCTCAGTGAGATAAAAAATAGTTGAAAGATCTCTTAAATAAGGGATTCATCATACCCAATATTTCCCCGTGGGATTCTCCAGTCCTATTCGCACATAAGAAAGATGATTCTCTCAGAATGTGCATTGATTACCGTCAGTTGAACAAAGTCACAATCAAGAATAAGAATCCACTCCTCAGAATTGATGAATTGTTCGACCAACTTTAGGGTGCCAGTTATTTCTCTAAGATAGACCTCAGATTAGGCTATCATCAGCTCAAAGTTAGAGAAAGTGACATTTCGGAGACAACCTTCAGAACTCAGTATGGTCAATTCGAATTCTTAGACCCTAGGATGGTTTAGACATCTTTTTAATTCTTGACTAGACACGGTAACCTACATTTACTTTGAAAACTTATTTGAGTCTAAAACTTACTCTTCACTTATGATATTTAAAGAACGGTTCAATTCCAACACTTACTGATACTAGCATGGATCCTACAAAACCATTCACACGTAATAGAGCAAAAGACCATCAATATCTACAAACCATGCTTGAGTGGAAAGAGGCTTTAGAGGAGATTGAAAGGTACCAAAGGAAGACATTCAATGTATGAAAGGACAATAGATGTGAAGAAGGGGAACAAAAGAGGATAAGTACGCAAATAGCCACTTCTTGAATTCAAAGATTCACAAAAGAGAAGAGAGCCAAACAAATCCCTCGTTTCACTAAAGGCATATTTGTAAAAAAATAATTTTCCTATTATTTCCTTAGTATAAATAGGATATTTGCTTATTTTACATAGAAGTTTTGATGAAAATTGATATTTTTTGAGAAATTGTAGTTTCTTAATAAATTCCCTTAAGAAAATTAGTGAAGCAATTAGTGTAGTTAGTGGGTTAATTAGAGTTGATCTGAAATTATTGATAAAAATTTTTCCTTGATTAGTCAAATAATTACCTATTTGTAGTTCTTGTTTCGTTGATTGTTCAAGCTAGGGTTTGTGTTTGACTGTTAAAATTAATTTGAAGGTGAGGGTATTAAGTCCCTTGTAGCACATAGTTTCAATACTTAGATATTAATCCATATATCCTTCTACTTTTTTCCCTTTTCCTCTGGTTCTTCTCTCTTTGATTCTTATCATTTGGGTATCCAGAGCCTATGTTAAGATTTGTTTCCATAAATCTTAATCTTTGGATTTTGATCTCTTCAAAAATCCAAAAAAAAAAAAACAAAAATCTTTCCAAAAACCCAAAAAATTTGAATTTTTTTGTTTTGATTTGTTGTCTTTGATAATAGATTTTGATGCTCAAGTATTTTTTGAGTCTAAATCTGGAATTTCACTTGATTTGGAAGTTTCGATTTGACGATACCATTGAAGGGTTTTGAGCTTTGAAACTTTATGGAATTTGAAAAGTGTATTTATTTTTGGCTTGATTTTTAAGGCCAAAAATTAGTGAAGTTTGTTAATGGCGTTAAGAGGAACACACGAGTGAAAATTTCATCAAATTTGGAGTTGAAATGAAGAAGATATGAAGTTTTTGTTAGTGTTCATGAGTTTGTTCATCTCGTTCTTGAAGAAGAGAATGGAAAAGTACCCTTTGATCCGAAAAATTTAAGGTCAAAGTGTTAATGGGTCTATTTGTTGAATTTAAAAAAAAATTAAAAATTAATTAAATTCAATGTTAGTTGCCATGTCAACAGTTGACCAATCAGCCCCCACCCACCCACCACACGTCAGCGCCATGTAGATGCCAACGTAGTAGGAGGGATCAACTGTGCCACGCAGCATCGATAAAAATTTCCCCCAGTACCTGTCAGGTGCGTGCCTCAACTTCAGAGGGCAAAATCTTCACTTTCAAATTTCCCCCAAAGAACCCTAAAATTTTTCTAAGTGTCCAAACTTAGTGGGTTTTTTTCTACACTTTATTCCTTCGATTTTTCAACTTTTAGAGAGTAGTTAATATATTTAATTACTTGTTAACTATTTTTATATTATTAAATCATTTCTTTGATTCCTCAAATTAAGCAACATAAGTAATTTTTCTACTTTTGTTACTTAGTTCTTTTAGTCTAATTTTTTTATGCTTCTTTTATTCATTTTTGTTCATCTTAATTTGTTGATAAACTTATTAATTCAAGTACTTTATCCTTCAATGGAGTCGTACTTCCTTCAAGAGTCACAAGAATCCCCTTAACGACAAAGGATAGGTGATATTGAATTGATTGAGCCAAGCTAGTTCAATACTAAATTTGAGATGAAGCTTTAGGAGGTGAATTGAGAGTTTACATACGAGTGACATGAGGCCTTTTTTACTAATATTATTTGTTAAGTTTTGTAGGTACCATGTCAAACGCAAGTCCAAGTGGGGAAGACTCTAACCATGATTTGGAGGCCATTACCCACCTCACCAAATAAGTAGCGGAAATGAATAGAGGATTTAAAGGTATGGAGGAAATATTGATACTGCTGGAGAGAGGAAAATATATTCAAATAGAAGATGATAGGGTAATGGGGGTGTCAGTGTAGTTCACCACCATTACTCTGAGGCAAGCTCATGAGTTATGCTACCTTCTCCAAATTAAACCCGACACTTCTAACAACCTACTGCCCAAATGAACAACACTCTAAATTTTCCAAGGTAAGCTACACCATATCCCTAACTATAACCCTATTATTCTCAACAAGAGAACTGGTCTCTTGTGGACAACCAAATCCGATACCCAACTCCAGTCTAAAACACATCAAATACATCCTTATGTGTTTCCCATACATTACCCCACAAAATGCACCATAAATTTCATAGCAAGATGAGCAATACCAAAATCTACTCTATGAAGAAATGAATGATGAGTTCAATAATGATGAATTTTGGGAGCACAGAGATAGAGGTAGTTATTGAGTACTAAGGAAGGAGTACAACCTCAAGAATTAAGGTGGGACCAAGGCATGGAAGGTCAAGAATATGAGAATATAAGAGATAGGATAAGAAATAAAGGAGATAGAATGATATATAAAGTCGATAGTATAGGAAATAAAGGAGATAAGTTTGGTAAGAGAAATGATCAACACCGAGTCTTAAACACCATCATGGTCACACTTCCAAGTGCAAAGGAAGTAGTGACCCCAATGAGTTCTTGGAATGGAAAATTCAATGTGAGTGGATCTTTCTCACAAATAATATCTCAGAGACTTGAAGGAAAATCATGCTCTCATGCAATTCGAAGGCTATTCGTCCGCTTAGTGGGAGTTCAAAAGGAGGGAAAGAGAGAGCCACCATAACTATGAGTTACCTACGTGGATAGAATTGATTACACTTATGGAATTGAGGTACTTGACCTCAAAATGCCTCTAAGTTCTTAATAAGGTATATATGTTGAGGCAAGGTTCCAAAAGTGTGGAAAAAATATTATGATGAGTTTGAAAACTTGGAATGAGGTCTAAACTTGAAGAAAGCTTGAAATGTACGGTGATTTGATTTGTCGCAAATTTGAGGTATGATATTTTGAGACCTTTGAAGATTAAACATTATCATACTCTCGTAGAAGCCTTTCATGATGCCTCAAAGGTAGAACTGGATTGGAAACAAGAAAGATCTTATAAGTACAAGACTTTTTCCACTTCCATACGGGATGAGAATAAAGATAAATAAGGTGATATTATCGAAAGGTAAATCTAAAGGTGTTTGTACAAATACTCAGTTTAAGATTGATTACAAGTCCAAGTTAAGTAATAAGACACAAGAAAGTAGCTATATCAAACCTAAATTTCCTTAACCTCCTACTATCTAATACTTTCGATGTTCAAAAAAGGATATGTTGCTATAGAGTGTCCTAATAGGAGAATAATTATTGAACTTTGGGATGGGTATATAACAAATAATTAATAAGAGGGTGATGATAATAGTAAAAAATAAGAATATAAGAAAAAGAAAAAAGGAGATGCTTTGGGGGACGAGGAAGAGAGGTTTGAAGAGAGGGTGAATTTGGCTTGTTTACTTAAGAAAATATGACCCTTGCTTAATGATAATGAAGAATTGAAGGTGAATACCAATATTTCATGTGTTTTGAGGTGGATTATGGGAGCCCTTGCCAAATAATAACTTGATAAAGGGGAGAATATATTTTATTCTAGGTGTAAAATCCAAGATAAAGTGTTCTCTTTGATTAGTGCTAGTAGGAGTTACACCAATGCGGTAAGTACTTCTTTGGTAAAACATATAAAAATACAAACAAGAAGGCATTCCAACCCTTACAGATTATAATGGCTAATGAGAGTGGTGAGATAAAAGTCCTGAAGCAAGCAAGTATCTGATTTAGTGTGGGCAAGTACAACGAGGAGTTTATTTATAATGTTGTGCCTATGTTAGCTTGTTATGTATTATGGGAAAGACCGTGGAAATTTAATACAAATGTTATACACCATGGGAGGTCCAATAAGTATACCTTTTTTGGTTAAAGATAACAAATTTGTGCTTGCACCTCTCACTCCCTACCAAGGGAGTAAGGGTTATAGGACCATGAAGGAGATTTAAAAGAGGATAAGGGTGGAAAAGATGAAGGGAGAAGGTGAAAGTTCCACCATTGTGGCAATGGAAAGAGGTTACTTGGCTAAGTACAAGAAGAATATATGTATGACAGCCAAGATAGATGAGAAACTCTTTCTAGGTGCCTCGTCAACACTTTGTTACATGCTAACCAACATACTAGCACTTTGACTAGTATTTTTTATTCTCTTTTGTAGGACTAAGTTGATATATTTTTGGAGGAGATGCCCAAAGGAGTACCACCCTTGAGGGGGATTGAGAGCCAAATTAATTTTGGGATGCGTTCATAAATTCCTAAGTGGCCGGCCTATAGGAGCAATCCAGAAGAGACCAAGGAACTACAAAGGCAAGTGTAAGATTTTCTTAAAAAAGGGTTGATCAAAGAAAGTGTAAGTCCTTGTTCTATATCGATAATTCTTATTCCTCAAAAGGATAACACTTAGAGGATGTGCATTAATTATAGATCCATGAATAAGATTACATTAAATATAGGCATCTAATTTCTAGACTTGATGTATGTTGGATGAATTGTGTGGCTCGAGTATCTTCTAAAAGATTGACCTTTGAAGTGGGTAACATCAAATTTGCATAAAATTAAGTGATGAGTGGAAAACAGCTTTTAAAACAAAGTTAGGGTTGTATGGGTGACTTATAATTCTATTTGGATTGACCAATTCTCCAAGTATTTTCATGAGGTTGATGAACCATGTTCTCAAGCCGCTCATTAACAAGTTCATGGTGTTTTATTTTTATGATAGTCTTGTGTATAGCAAGACCATTAAAGAATATGTGATCTATTTGAAACAAGTGTTTGATGTCTTGCTACAAGAGAGACTCTCTGTTAATCTTAAAGTGTGTTCATTTTGTGTTGAGAAATTTATTTTTTTGGGTTTTATTTTTTTGCAAATGGTATAGAGGTTGATAAATAAAAGGTGGAATCCATTAAAGTTTGGCCAACTCTAACTAATGCAACAAGGTAAGAAGTTTTCATGGATTAACAAGCTTTTACCAATGGTTTGTGAAAGCTTTTAGTTCAATTGCTTGATTTATCAAAATGGGTGTACCTTTTATATGGGATAATGAACAAGAGAATTGTTTTTCAAGCCTTGAGATCCATGTTAATTTCCTTACCTTTACACCAACTACCCAACTTTGACAAAATTTTTGAGATTGAGTGTGATGCTTCAGGTGTTGGTATAGGTGGTGTGTTGATCTAAAAAGGGAATCCAATAGATTACAGTAGTGAAAAGTTAAAGGGATCTACTCTTAGATACTAGACTTATGACAATGAGATATATGCACTAGTGTGGGTGTTGGCTTATTGGCAACACTACTTGTAGCATAAGAAATTTTTAATAAGGACTGATCATGATTCTATCAAACACCTTAAGGGTCAATCCAAGTTGAACAAGGATCACGATAAATGGGTTGAGTTCATTGATACCTTTCCATATGTGATCAACTATAAGTACTGCAAAGAGAATGCAACAGATGATCTATCAAGAAGGTATGCATTGGTAAATATTATAGCTTCTAGGTAATGGGATTTGAAAGGCTGAGGGATTGTATTCTATGTATCCCAAATTCAAAAGGTTTTTTGAAAGTCTACATCAAGGGAAATAAGTTGACAGGTTTCAATTGGTTGATGGTTTCTTGTTTAATAATAGGCGGGTTTGTGTACCCATGAGTTCATGAAGAGAGTTATTAATCAAAGAAGCTCATGATGGTGGTTTGATGGGGCACTTTGAAGTACCCAAGACACTAGAAATTCACATGGAATAATTCTATTGGCCCAAAATGAAGTATGATATAGAGTAGATTTATGGATAATGCCTAGATTACAAGCAAGTCAAGGCCTTCAAGTAAATATACTCCTTTTCCTGCTCCTAGTGGTCCATAGATGGACATCTCTATGAATTTTGCATTAGGCCTTCCTAGGACTAATATAGAACATAATTGAATATTTAAAAGTGGTGGATAGATTTTCCAAAATGACTCATCTTATTCAATTCCATAAGTGTGATGATGTATCTCATGCTGCATCATTACTTGTCATTAATATGCTTAAATTTCATGAGGTCCCTTAAACAATTATGAGTAATAGGGATGCCAAGTTTCTTAGTCATTTTTGGAAGAGTCTATGGGTACATTTTGTACCAAAATTATGTTCTCTACTTCTTTCTATCCCCAAATGGATGGACAAACCAAAGTAGTCAATCGAACTCTTGGAAACATGCTTCGGTGTATGATTAAGGTAACCCTAACATCTTAGGAAGCGCGTTTACCCTTGATTGAGTTTTCATATAATTGGTCAAATAATTTTTTCTATTAGAATGTCCCCATTTAAATCATGTTATGTCTTTAAACCCTCGTTTCCATTAACTTGTATATTTTCTTTAGCCATGTTGTTGTGAATGTAGATGCCACACAAAGAGCAAGAGAGATAATAAACATCTATCCCAAAGTGAAAGAGGCCATTGACCAAAATAATTCAAAAGTGGCCAATCAAAAAATTCATGAGAAAAAAAAGGTGATCTTCAATCTGAATGATTAGGAGTGGGTCCACTTTTCCAAAGAAAGACTCCCACAGGCCCAAAAAATAAAGCTAAGTCCAATGGGAGATAGGCCTTTTAAATTACTCAAGCGAATCAATGATAATGCCTAGATAATTGACTTGGAAAGTGGGTATAATATTCATGATGCTTTCAATATTAGTGATATTTCTCGTTTTGTTGGAGGTGAACATTTGGATTCGAGGATGAATTCTTTTCAAGAAAGAGAGAGTGATACTAGCATGGATCCTTCAAGATCATTCACTTATAGTAGAGCAAAAAAA
>NW_025827189.1:0-6374 GCF_002878395.1 Capsicum annuum | reverse complement strand
CACAAGTAACAGTCAGCAACATACAATATAAGTGCATCACAAGTAAACTAGTCAGCAACATACAATAGATAGATAGTCTGAATTCTAAGGCTAGACTTAGAGTTTCGTAAGCATAAATAAACATGAGCGTTGAAGTTGTAAGTTGAGGATGCCCGCCCGCCCGCCCTAAGAGTCTTGAAATTGAAGGACTTGTAAGGATTGCATAATCTGCTGCTCATTGGATTGAGTGGTGTCCATCATCTCCTCATCAGATTTCCCCCCTTGGTTGTCGGCTAGTGGTACCCTAATGGTCTTGCTGAGCAGTGTAATTACGACATGGTTTCTCTCAACTTTGTTTTGGGGGACATAGCTAGGTGCGAGATAATATTCTCTCATATGCCACTCACTGGGCTCGTCTTTAGCCTTGTAGTAGTACCACGAAATCGTGATGTTTCCCATGTGTGTTTTGATGGCATCAAAAACTGATCTTTCTTTTGGGTTCAGGCTTCCATCTTCCAGCTTGACTAGAAAAGCGTTTGGCCTTTTTCAAATCCTGAAAAGTGATAAAATACCGTAGTCTCTACAACCTCCGTGGCCCCTTGGTAGACTCAAAAATGTCCATCCACATCATTCATAACAGTGTGCTTAACAGAAAAAGGCTTACCCATTACGTACTTCACCAAATTGCTCATCGTCACCTTTTCCTTTTCTATTGGGAATCCACCATTACTTTTCGACATTCCCAATAAAACACAAACAAAACTGAATAATTCAACAACAAACAAGAAAGAAAAGGATCCCCATTTATTAGGGTTCTCTTCACTTCCTTTACTTCCCTACCCGTTAAACCCGAAAAAGACAAAGGGAATGTTTAGGCCCAACAATGGCCCAAACACGCAAAACAAATAATATCTATAATCGAATCTATAATCTATAATTTATAATTTATATATATACTAATCTTAGGACACGCGCACCATTTTATGAATTCAATTTGATAAAATTATTTTAATATTATAAAAAAAAAATATGTTTGGATTACTAAGCAAATTGATGATTTTTGAAATATGAAAACACTTAAACAAAATTAACACATTCATATAAAGCATTAAAATAACTTTAAACTAATTAAAAAAAAACTATCAAGGTTATAGAACAACACTCAGACATGAGAAGAGAAGCAATTGAAAATCAAAACTTGTAAGATAATATATATTAAAAACATACAATTACATATAAAATTGATATACCTTACGTAGAATGTGGAATATATATAAACAACTTTAGACTAATTAAGAAAAACTACCGAGTCTATAGAACGACACCCTAAACATGCGAAAAGATGCAAATGAAAATTAAAATATGTAAGGTAATATAAATTAAAATCATATAACTATATAAATCTAACTCAAATTTTTGAAGTGTTACAATTTGATAGTAAAACAAAATAAAAATAACAAACCTTGCATTAATTGGTCCTCTACGAAAATCTTCATCTCATTTTAGTTCTGAAAACAAGAAGAGAAAATGTAAAGTAGGTATAAATTAGATTTAAATACAATTATATCACAAGACCTAAAATAAATATTCATCAACATTAAGCACCATTCTTCAATAATTGTGAAAGAAAAGTAAGCAATTGATTTTAAAATTCTAACTCAGCTATTTAGAAATCCTAACTAATCAAATTGAAACTAATACATAGAAAATATTCATAATCTAAAATAGAATAATATTATTAGATATGGATTAGAAGTAAAAAGATTCTTACTTATTTTTAAGCCGACGAATGAAATTGAAGAAACTAATATACTTGAAAAGTCTAAATAATAAGATTGTGTTATTAGCCTCTTGGTAAATAATTTTTAATTTTCTTTTATTGCGATTTTAGGTTGTCTTTTTTTACTTTATCATTATCATTTCTATTATTGTTAAATAGTTTGTTACAAGTAGTTGTGTTATATTAATATTCTCATAAGAGGTCCTGAGTTACTTCACTACGTATTTATAAATCTGTTTCCAATAAATTTTTTACAGTGATAGAAATAAATTACAATCACAATTAAAAATATGAAGAAACAACAACTTTATTGATAAATGATGTGGGTCCAAATCTGTTCCTTTCTTAATTCTTTTCTCTTGATTTTCTCCATAACTCGAGGGTTGTCAGTAGCGTACTCTTGAACGTAGGATTTGATATGGATTTCTCCGTAATTCAAGAGTCGTTAGTGGCGTATTTCTCGAGCGTAGGAATATTTGAATTTGATCCCCATGAAAGGAGATTTTGTGGATCTCCTTGATGTATTTGATTATCAAGAAGAAAGAGTTTTGATCTTTAAATATTCCATGAATTTATTGAAATTTTTAAGATCATTGATCTCTTTGTGAATATCCCGTGAATTTGTGGAATATTGGAGATGCCTCTTTAAAGGGATATTTTTCCTTTTTATATAGGCATAATTTAGGGTTTAGGTAGAATAGCCATCAAGCTAGATTTAGGGTAAATTAGCCCCCAAGAACTCTAACCAAAATTGAACTTTTTTTGTAGAGTTCATAAAATTTCAATATCTACAAATGCCCCTACTTCAAGGATTGCCGGAGTGTAGACTTGATGAAACTCAAAGACGAGTCTTGAAGTACCGCTTCTGTCTTTATAAACCTGCGGCTACAGATTTGCATATTTGGTTGATTAGAGAAGAGATGAAGGATAGATTTGGTTCCACTGGGCGTGCCAATTTGTTTTCAACAATTCTTTTACAGTGATAGAAATAAATTGCAATCACAATTAAAAATATGAAAAAATAATAACTTTATTGATAAACAAATGTGGGTACAAATCTATTCCTCCCTTAATTCTTCTCTCTTGATTTTCTCCATAATTCGAGGGTTGTTAGTAGCGTACTTCTTGAACGTAGGATTTGATATGGATTTCTCCGTAATTCCTAGGCCGTTAGTGGCATATTTCTCGAGCGTAGAAATATTTGGATTTGATCACCATGAAAGGAGGTTTTGTGGATCTTCTTGATACATTTGATTATCAAGAAGAAAGGGTTTTGATCTATAAATATCCCATAAATTTATTGGGACTTTTAAGATCGTTGATCTCTTTGTGAATATCTTGTGAATTTGTGAGATACTGGAGATGCCTCTTTAAAGGAATAATTGCTCCCTCTTTAGGGTTTAGGTAGAGTAGCAATCAAGCTAGATTTAGGGAAAATTAGCCCCAAGAATTCTAACCAAAATTGAACTCTTTTTGTAGAGTCCACAAAATTTCAATATCTACAAACTCATAAAATAAAATAAAATAAAAATATGTTTAATAACCTTCAATAATTAATTACCATGACCTCGACAAACAAGTAATGGTAATAATTTCCATTAATTGGTACAAATAAGATAGTCTAAAACATAAAGCATTTCGCGTTAATAGAGTCTGTGAAAGAGCTGCAACCTAAGAGTGTCATGTAGGTAATTTAAAATAGATATTAGTGGATACTTCCACGACATGAACCCAATGATGGTGTCACCTATAAGTCATGCGTAGACACAAAATAATGATGTAACTGAAACACAATATACAATAAATGGTAATAGACATTAAAAGCAAGTAAATTCATGCATGAGGCTAAATCAATGGCAGATACAATGCTTTCAGACTCCCACCAAATCAAAGTCAAAACATAAATACCTACTAACTATCTAGCCTAATATGTGACCTCCATACCTTTCTATCTAACGCACGTGTATAAAAACGAATTGCAAATTTTGTAAAACAAATATACCGTGGAGCATGCAACAACACTAAGGGTGTGTTTGGTATGCTGGAAAATATTTTCCATGAAAAATAAGTTGATTTTCTACTTATTTGCTCATGTTTGATTAGTGAGTGGACAATATTTTTTGAAAAATATTTTATGGTGTTTGGTTGGTGAGTAGAAATATTTTTTAGAAAAATATTTTCTAGTGTTTGATTGATGAGTGAAAAAATATTTTTTAGAAAAATACTACTAACTGTTAACTGGTATATCAGTGCCTCTAGCAACTCAACAATTTGTAAGAACTAATTTAAGCATAATAAATAATATCAATATCGAATACTAAAATATTACAATAACTAAATTTAAGCAATTATTAATTAGCAAATTAAATATAGGAGACACTTTTCAACATTTTGTCAGGACAATCTCAAGATACTACAATCAATAGAAATATAACGGAAAGACAAGCTTATTCATCCTCGTGAAACAAGTTACATCGACGATAAAATGAAATATGCAATTAGCAAAAGTAACATAGGTAAGTTTTCCCCTATGCATATGCAAATAACAATACATTCAACGAACATTGGAAATGAAAAAATTCGGGTTTCACTATTTTTTATTTCAAGCAGTGAAAAATTGAAGTAAAACACAGTGAAAAATATTTTCGAGTAATGTAAATTGTTTAGAAATGTGAATTTTTTGAGTCATGTGAATATGAGTATTGTTGGGGTGGGGGCATAAGTCACATTTGTCATTTTCCGAAAAATGACTTCCCTTGGTCCATGAGGGAAGTCATTTTGCCTCAAATAGAGGAAAATGAGTTATCCTGAAAAATGTTTTCCCAATATTTTACTACAACCAAATAAGAAAAAATAGGAAAACATTTTCCATCATACCAAACACACCCTAAAACTAAATTGCACATAAAAGCTACGAAATTATTTTAAAAAAAAAAACATGATTTATAAATCAAAAGGAATTTAACTTTTTACCATAATTATGATTCATAAATCAAAAGAAATTTAACCTATTACCCTAATTCGTTATCTTCATGCCCTTCTATCCAATGCTCATATATATAAAAAAGAATCATAAATTTTTGAAAACAAATATACTATGGATATGCAACAATATTAAAACTATATTACACATAAAATTTTTACAGAAAACATAATTCATAAATTCAAAAGAATTTAACCTTCTACCCTAATCTGTAATATTCATACTCTACATTACTTTATACGAATAAATTAAAAAATTATTCATAACACCTAATTATACATTTACAATTGTAATTGATTTGAAAGACTGAAATCAATGGATCCAAAATTTAAATAGATTTTTCAAATTCTCAAGAAAAGAAGCAATTCTGACATATATATGTTCTTGAGTATTATAACAATTTAATTCTATTTTTATATTAAAAAAGTGATTAATTACATTATTATGTAGTATTAATATATTTTTGTTGCATGAAAACATTAGGCAATTATACCGAACATTAATCAATTTAGTTATGAGACTCCTAATCAATCCAAACAAAGTAAAACAAAGAAAATATTTTTTTTCAGCAATTCACATATATAAAGTATGAAACAAGGTGTATGAATAAAAGAAATTAAATGTATAACTTACTTCTTCGTGAACTATGGGTGTTAAACGGGCCGGGCTGGGCCAATTCGGAACCGGTCCTTCTATTTTAACCGGGTTAAGGGCTGGTTTTGGCACTAGCCGGGCCGGGCCTGGCCAGACCAAACAGTAAAAAAATTAAAATCCACCCTAATCCGGTCCACTTAACCCAACCCGGTCAAACCCACCAAAATCCGATCAAACCCGGTTAAAAAAATCGGTCAAACCCGGTCAAAAATATATATAAAAAAAAAAACTTTCTTTCAATATATATATTACATATACCCACCTATATACATTATAAATACGTTAAATAATATATATACACTATATATATAGTATATATACTACATTAGAATTTAAAAAATATATACACATATACACAATTAGTCAATTACTCATATATACGCACCATTCAATGTATATATACTACTACTTATAAAATTTACTACAATATATATACATTACAATATATATAGATATACTTATATACTAATTCATAAAACATATACACATGTATACGTTAAATATATAAGATATATACATTTGTATATGCACCATACAATGTATATATACAACTGCTTATAAAATATACTACAATATAGTTATATACTAATTTATAAAACATATACACATGTATATGTTAAATATACACTTCTATAGAAAATATATACATGTGTATACGCACTATTCAATGTATATATATACTACTTGTAAAATATACTACATTATATATACATTACAATATATATAGATATACTTATATACTAATTTATAAAACATATACACATGTATACGTTAAATATACACTTCTATAGAAGATATATACAAGTATATATGCACCATTCAATGTATATATACTACTGCTTATAAAATATACTACATTATATAAACATTACAATATATATAGATTTACTTATATACTAATTTATAAAATATATACACATGTATACATTAAATATACACTTCTTTAGAAGATATATGCACAAATATACAAAACATATG
>NW_025827188.1:0-2731 GCF_002878395.1 Capsicum annuum | reverse complement strand
AAAGAATTCTGGCGGGTTCATTTTCATAAAGTCTCAAATTCTGGTTGCGGCTAAATCCCTATCCTACTGAGGTGGGACTGCAACCTGATGATTACCTTGAACATTAGTTGTCAAAGCTTAGGCTAGCGCCTAAAAAGCTTCCCAAAACTCTGCATGTGACAGATTCTCATTCAAAGGATCTGCAGGCTGAGGTAGTTGGTTATCATTTCAATGGGAATTAGCTCTATGAGAATGCATATTCTGTCATAAAAGATCATGAGTTAATAGAAGATAGAGACAACTATAAGCACGATGAATTATGAAAGAAAAAAAAAGGATTTTCCTAAGATTCTCCATAGCCTCTTGCTCATAGATGTGGCGCGCTTCACACCGATGATCAAGAATCTATGTAACACAGCTTGTCTGACTCCCTAGGACTCTCAAAATCTTATGCTCTAATACCAAGTTTGTAACGCCCCAAAATATAGTTCCCGGGATGCCATACGACTCTCCAAACTACAAGTAGTCCTGAGCTAACCCTGGTTGCCTTCTAACACATCTAAATCTCAACATGGGGAAATATAAGTATAAAATCATGATAAAATGCGGAGAATTTTTTGTATAATTTGAATATATCTAAAAATACCAATCTTATCAACCCGATTAAACAATTACTGAAAAGTCTGAATACAAAAATTGAGATCTAAGACTGAATCTGGTAGTCCAATAAGCTTCTACTGGCTAAATCTAGAGAGCCGCTAGTACAGGACCCAACTGAATCTAACTGTCTGAAATGAACAACGAAGACATCTACTAATAAATGGGAAATCTGAATAACTAAGCCCTCGAACTATGAGGACTCACCAACTACAGGGATATAGATATGATGCTCGAAAATCACTATCGCTGCTAAGACTGAGCACCTGAACCTACATTATGAGATAATGTAGCACATAGACGTATATGAAGATCAGTACTTTGAAAATGTATTGAGTCTATGAGGGTGCATGCAATAAGTAAATAATATCATCACAGTTAATCAAATCATGCATGCTAAATGTAAATGACTCACATAGCTTGAGTAAATCTGAAATCTGAAAGTCAAAGCATGAATAATAAACATGTAATCTAAATCTTGTGAGCCATTACACTTTGTTCTAAAATCTGAATTTTGTTCTTATTCTCAAATCATATCTGAAAACTTATTCTGCCAGGGGATTCTTTCAAAACTTTAGGGAAAATACTTTATGTGAGAAGCTGTGTATCTTTTACTAGCAGAGAGGTTCTCTTAACTGACATAAACCATGTGAGCTACATGGAGTCCAACGTCTTAACCTCCTAAGGAGGAAACCTCATGTTGAGGAGAGGTGTCATACTCTTGCCAGAGAGTATAACCTAATCCAGGTGATCGATCACAAGGTAAATTTTTGATTCATATAAATCGGAATAATCTTAGTCTGTACCTACGTTGTATACATAGTTCTATAAAAGATAGGGAACGCTAATCCCACACATCCCGCTCAGTGCTAAATACTAATCCCTTTAAGATCTATATACCCAAAACCATGGAAATCCACTTTTTTAAACTAGCATAAGGATTTATATGAAAAACCATTTATGCACTGACTTTAGTAAGTCGGTATACAAAACTGTTCTGAGTTTTTGTAAATTGTAATAATCTAAAGTGTGGATTCCAAAGCTAAACCAATGATCAAAAGATCAAAGCTGTATTGAAAATTGTAAACAATCTTGCTCATAAGATGATTATAGCACTAACTTTCTTGAAGTCACAATAATCAATTTTGGATAATAGACAATGCTTCAATAGTATCAATATAATGATTTTAAATCACAATATCATGCTTAATTAAATCGAAAAACTGTAAACTATATCTCAAATCATGCTCATGGTATTCAAAATCATAAAAGAGCATTATTTAACTCAAAACAAATATGGGATTTAATAATTCAATCGTATCATACTTAAAATCACCAATAAGATACTATGGGTGTAAACTCCAATTTCAAATCATAAGAAATTTTTTGAAAAACATAACTTTGGGCACAAGGACGGAAGATTTATCCTTATTTAAAACCCACATACCTTGAATTGATGACCTTTGATGAAAACTTGAATCTTGGATTCCTATTGATGTTTTGGGGATGAATTCTTGGAGTACTTGGCTTGGGAATTCTAAATCTTGAATTTCCTTGGAAGATTAATGGAGGAATTTAAGTTGCTTGGGGAAGAAATTGATGAACTAGGATTTTTGCTTTTAGAGAAATAGATGAAAATTGAATGCAAAGTGGTTTAGAGGGTTTTAATTTGTTGTTTAAGATAGACTAGGGGCTGGGAGAATGATAAAAATTCCCTTTTTAAACTCCCAAATGAAACTGAAAATTACAACATTTTGCGAATTGGGTGGCCACCGCGACACACCACTATCGCGGTGGCTCAATGGAAATTGGAGAGTGGAAAATTGGGTCCCTCCGCGATGCACCACAATCACGGAGCCCTCATGTTTGTCATTTTGTCCAATGGCGCAATGCGCTAGTATCGCCAAGTCACACTGGACATTGCCAAAGGGGAAATTAGCCCTCTCCGCGATGCAGTGCAATCGCAGAGGGCTACTAAAAAATGACAATTGCGATTTTTCACTGCTCCACGATGCTCTAAGGGTCCAAATGATGGTGATATACGACTGAAATTTAAAATAGCCATAACTTCTTACCCGGTTATCGGATTTAGGCG
>NW_025827187.1:0-2085 GCF_002878395.1 Capsicum annuum | reverse complement strand
AAACAAATCTAGTACCTGCCAGTAGTTACAAAATTGCTAATTTTTTTCTTCATTATTACATATATATATATATATACTAAGATCATCCAAAACACCAAATTCACCCAACAAAACCCCATAATTATCCACAATTGGAACTCCCAATTTATGTGAACATTTCACTTCTTGATCTTCTGAAATTTTCACCCAAGTCCTCATCATCAATTCTTCATCACTTTCTTCAACGCCATTTGATGAATTCGTATTCTCATCAACACTCATTGACGAATTTTCTTCAAATTCATCCGTAATACAAGATTCTTGATCAGAGCACTTTTAGCCATCACTAATTCTTCGAATTCAAGCTTCTTAGACTCGTAATTTTTCGAAGCGTCTCCAGTCTTGTTCAATGGGTGTTTAATTTCAGCACAAAATTTTCCATTTTTTCTCTTACGTACCCCAATAGGGTACAATCTGACACAACTATTCTTTGATATTCTTTTGTAGGACTTCATGATCAAAAAATTGAGTGGAATAGGCTATTTCAGTAAAGAATAGAGTATTAAAAAATTTGAGGGGAAAATAGGCTATTTCAGTAAAGAAATGGGTATTAAAAAATTTGAGGGGAATAGGCTATTTCAGTAAAGAATAGAGTAAAAAATTTGAGGGGAAAATAAGCTATTTCAGTAAAGAATAGAGTATTAAAAGAAGGGATGTAAAGAAGTGGATGCTAAATTGTGAATATATATAAGGCAATTTCCTATTCATATTAGGAAAAGGCTTTAACTTTATGCGTTTATATAAAAGAATAAGGAAATTATTTATTAATATCCTAATTTGACAATGTATATTAAAACCTCCCAATTTGGTAGAATTTTCAAATTTTATTCTTTAAGTATCAAATGGCACTGTTAATTCGCACGTGTCCATCTTTATCTCATGAGTGTTTATTCATTGCTTGTGTGAAAAGAAATTTATACAATGAATTATAAGAAAACTATAAATAAATTTCTATAATAAGTATCAATTCGTGATCTTAGTAAACATGATATTTAACTTACTATCATAGATTAAAGTAATGAAATTGTGAATTATTTTTTTTTATCTTTACACTATGGCATATATAATATAACTTAACTATGTTTTGCCCTCGATATTTGATACCCTCTTTGAGGCGTCAATTATTTCATTCTCACTCAACGATTCATTATATTTCAATTGGAAAATCAACGTCTAGTTAATTTTCGTAGCTCACATGACTAAATTTATCACTAAGTTCTTTCGAACTAGTAGGAATTTTCCGAAATATGAGTGATTCAAAAAGATAATCTCCTAACGATGATAGTTATACGACTTTATAAATATGGACAAAATCTAAATAAAGATCGAAAAAAGAGTTCTTTGTGTAAATGAGCCCAAAAGATGAAAGCCCAAGGGAACCCAATTGCCTTAGGCCCAAGAAGACTGATCAGCCCAGTATACATTTTTCTTCCGTAGCTAGGCTAGTAGGTAGCAGTGTGTTGTTTTGTTATTCGTCTATACTTGTAATCGTACTATTGTTTCTTTAGTTTCTTGTCCTTTGATTTTGGTTACTATATGTTGTTTCTTCTGCTTCGATTATTGTATTACATTGTTGTAGTTGCTCTGTTACTATTTGGTTGTTTCTTGTACTTCTGTTGCTTCTCTTTTAAACTGCTTTGAACTGTCTTTTCTTACGCCGAAAGTCTATCAAATACAACATCTCTACCTCTATTAGGTTTCTTCTCGTTCCTTTGATTTTTCGGATAACAATAATGATCTCGTTACAAAATGCGGAATATTTTATCCTAAGTTTGGTTATAAATATTAATTAGTTCCAACATTATTTATACTTACATTCACCATACATGTGAGTTCTACTTTGTATTTTTATAGCGAACAGTCATTTGTCTAAAGAGAATAGACGTATAACAGTTCTCCCCCGTAACAGAATGAAAGCAAGCAATAACGAAATGAATATGACTATATTAGCTATTTCACATAGAAAGTGAAATATAACTAATCCCATAAAATACCACAACCATAAAATATTTTTATCGATTTATTCCATCCCATCAATCAAACTAT
>NW_025827186.1:0-1736 GCF_002878395.1 Capsicum annuum | reverse complement strand
GATTTGGCCCGAAAATGCCCCGTTCGTATCATTTCACCCCTTTGTCCACCCAAATAGCCATGAAAATTTAAACAGACTAAACTGGAATAATCCCTAACCTCGCTCGAACCCCGATCCCACCCCCAAAACGTGGGCTATAACTCACTGATTTGGTCCGAAAATACACCGTTTACGCTGTTTTTCCCTTTTGTCCTCCCAAATGGCCACAAAAATTTAAACAAACAATAATGGGATGATCCCAACTACCCTGGCATATCCCAGTCGATTTTCAACCCACAGTACGCCCAGACCAAGGGCCCACTCAAAAAATGTGGGCTATAGCACACCAATTTTGCCAGAAAATGCCTCGTTCACACCGTTTGGCCCGTTTGTCCTCCTAAATAGCCATGACAAACTAAACGGACCATACTGGGATTTTCCCTAACCTCCCTGAAACTTCTCGGTCAATTTTTGGCCCACAGCACACTCGAACCCCGGGCCCACCCCCTAAACCATGGGCTATTGCACACCGATTTGGCGTGAAAATGCCTCGTTCGTGCCATTTCCACTGTTTGCAAACCTAAATTGCCACAAAAAATTAAATGGACCACACTAGGATGATCCTCAACCCCCCTGGCACGCCTTGATTGATTTTTAGCCCATAAAATGCACTGACCCTAGGCCCACCCCTGAAACCGCGGGTTATAGCACACCAATTTAGCCCGAAAATGTCCCGTTTGTGTTGTTTCTCCCATTTGTCCATCCAAATGGCTATAAAAATTTAAATGGGCAACACTAGAACGATCCTCAACCTCCCTGGCATGACCCGATCAATTTTTAGCCCACATCACGCTCAAAACACTGGGCCCACCCCCAAAGCCGTGGGCTATAGTCCACCGATTTGTCTCGAAAAGGCCCCGTTCATGCCGTTTCGCCCGTTTGTCCACCCAAATGGCCACAAAAATTTAAACGGACCACACTAGAATGATACCAAACCTCTCTGGCATAACCCGTTTGATCTTTCGCTCACATCACGCCTAGACCACGGGTCCACCCACGAAACCGTGGGCTATAGCATATTGATTTGGCCCAAAAATGCCCCATCATACCATTTTGCTCGTTTGTTTACCCAAATGGCCACAAAAATTTAAACAGACCAATCTAGGACGATCCCCAACCTCCTTGGCATGCCCTGGTCAATTTTGGGCCCACAACACGCTCGGATATTGGACCCACCCCTAAAACCATGGGTTATAGCACAACGATTTTGCCCAAAAATAGCATATTTCACTGTTTCTCCCGTTTGTGCTCCCAAAGAGCCACAAAAATTTAAACGGACCACACTGAGATGATCCCCAACCTCCATGGCATGCCCCGTTTGATTTTTAGCTCATAGCACGCCCGGACCATAGGCCCACCCCAAAAATCGTGGGCTATAGCACATTGATTTAGCCCAAAAATGCCCCGTTCACACCGTTTTACTTATTTGTTCACCTAAATGGCCCCGAAAATTTAAACAGACTAAACTGGGACGATCCTCAATCTCCCTGGCATGTCCTGGTCAATTTTTGGCCCACAACACGCTCAAACCCAGACCCACACTTGAAACCGTGGGTTATAGCGCACCGATTTTGCATGAAAATATAATGTTTGCACCGTACGCCCGTTTGTCCACCTAAATGGCCATGAAAAAATAAACGAGCAAAACTAGAATGATCCCCAACCTCCCTGGTAGGCCCTGGTCAATTTTTGGCCTA
>NW_025827185.1:0-1025 GCF_002878395.1 Capsicum annuum | reverse complement strand
CTCAATGCTTTGAAAGTATATAGGAGACCCATCTCATATTACTCCTACAAAAGATGTACCGGTTACGGAAGAAATTACCTATGAAAAAGTGCCTACTGCTATACTAGATCTATAAGTTAAGAAGTTAAGAAATAAAGAAGTAGTTTCAGTAAAAGTGCTTTGGAGGATCTCGCAAGTAGAAGAAATCACATGGGAAGCTGAAAAAGCAAGAAGTCAAAGTACCCTCATTTATTCGAATGCAAAGAGAAAGTCCAAGGATTTTGATTTGGGGAATAAACAAGTAAGTATAAATACACAAGTGTTATGTGGATAACAATGAGTTTAAACTTAGTTTTATATTCATTTAGTCTAGCTAGTTATGCTAGCATTTGAGGACGAATGTTTCTAAGGGGGGTAGGATGTAACACCCTATGTTCCGCATGTACTAGCTCTACTTATGTGGTACTTGATATGGACTTATTGGGTAGGTAGTGGGCTCGAATATCCTATGTGATTAGTGACGGTAAGATAGCTTTGGAGGAATTCCCACATGTATTGAAACATGGTTCGATCAAGTTATCATCGACAAGAGTATTTACACTTGCACCCGTAAGTAGGTATTTGAATCTAAAGGATGAAGACACCAAATTTACATAAGTTATAAGTTTAACTATAGCCATTTTGATCTTAAAATGGAATAAAATATTAAGGTGCTTGCTGGATAATAGAAAGAGAGGATAATAGGCAGCCAAGGCCCAATGGATTTAGATCCACAAAGGCCCAATATAATAGGCAAGTAGGTGTATCACCTATTTGACAAATTATGGCCCAAAATCAGCCAAGAAAGTCGGCCAAAAGTAGATCCTTTTAAAGGGGTTGAAACCATCTCTTTTAGTTTATTTTGCTAGCCAAAAAAAATAGCTTTCAAAATTTTCTCTCTTACTCTCTCTTAGCCATGCAGTAGCCCTAAAATAGCACTAGGGTTCTTGGGAAACCTTTCTTCTAAGTTAAATGTAAGTGAACAAATCATGAGCACATCTTAAGAA
>NW_025827184.1:0-2205 GCF_002878395.1 Capsicum annuum | reverse complement strand
AAGAAGAAGAAGAAGAAGAAGAAGAAGAAGAAGAAGAAGAAGAAGAAAAATAAAAGAAAGAAAATGAGAAGAAACAAGTAGAAGAAGAGGAGAAAAATATGAAGAAAATGAAGTGGATATGATAGGCATTGTTAAGGAACTCAATGATGATAACATGTAGTTTGGTGGTTTGGAACAAACAATTCTCGTAATACTTTTGTTGTTTTTAATCATTTTTGTTTTATGGATAATTGAATTACATATATTTGGCATGTCAATGATGACATTTAATGATGAAATTATGTTCAGTTATTCCATTGTCTTGTTAGATTAAACAATTGTTTGCATTGTGTTACCAGTTCAGCTATTATCCTAATTTATAGAGGTCGATGGAAAATATTATAGAAGTTGTTCTATATAATTTTTAGACTGAACACATGATCGATTGAATAAGTTATATATTTACAATGACGACAAACAAGTTTCCCATTATATGTTGCATTGTGTCACCAATTTTGTAACTATCATAGTTTGTAGAGGTCCATCGACTGTGTCCAGCGTAAATCATAGACGCAAAGACTTGTCAAGAATATACCGTATAGGTTTATTTCTCTCATTAATAAAATAATGAATAATTGAATTTTATGCAAACAAACGAGCTTAAACAAGTCATGTGATCATGTTATAGTTCACGTAAATTATAGAAGGTGATCAAAGATGTGTGAGGATGGGTGGTGGTGGTACAACCAACATCCTCAGGGTAATGTTTACCCAAAACACAAGTATGTTGTGGGAAATTCATTTGTTCAACCACAACTCATCATTTGTTCAACCACAAGTCATCAACTCACATATCTTTGATCACCACCTTCAATTTACATGGACTCTCATACGAGCACATGACTTATTTAGGCCCATTTAATTGCATAAAATCAAATTATATATTATTTTATTAATTAAATAATCCTTTTCAAAATATGTGCTAGTCATGGTCTATAAATAAATATCCTAGTCTAGTTATTTAATTGTGGAAGTAGTTCCCAATCTATTCTAGATTATATAAGGTCGAGTAAATGAGTAAGCATAGTCTAGCATAAACTACGGACTACTTCATTAATAAATGCACTAGACGAGGATACATATTCATAGATCATGACTAGCTCATATTTTGAAAAGGATTATTTAATTAATAAAATAATATATAATTGGATTTTATGCAATTAAATGAGCCTAAACAAGTCGTGTGATCGTATGAGAGTCCACGTAAATTAAAAATGGCGATCAAAGATGTGTTAGTTGATGACTTGTGGTTGAACAACCAACATCCTTAGGGCAATGTTTACCAAAGCACAAGTACGTTGTGAGGAATTCATTTGTTCATCCACTACCCATCCGCACACATCTTTGATCAACTTCTCCACTTTACTTGGACTCTTATACGATCACATGACTTGTTCAAGCTCCTTTAATTGCATAAAATCTAATTATTTATTATTTTATTAATTAATTTTTCTTTATTTTCCAAATATGCTACTTAAGAGCAATAAACCAATGCGGTATATATTGACAAGGCTTTAAGTATAGGATTTACAATAGACACAATATATGGTCCTCAAATCACTTTTCCTTATTTAATTATTTATATCTTTGATTATGTACTAATATTTTTTTGGACCGTTTCACCAACCTGTATATACCTTAGCATTGACCCAGTGTGGATCTATACGATTTAACATCTACCCAATGCATGAGGAGGCATCAATTTTCTTTACGATCCATGCAAGAGGTCTAGCAGTATGGTCTATTAGTGACAAAGCTTGCACTCTGTGACAGAGTATGTGGAATGCAAGTTTAATGACGTGAGGCGGGAGAATGAGGTAATAGTGAAGCTGGAAGCACAGGAGGTATGTAAGAGGGATAAGTTCAAGTATCTTGGGTCCGTGATCCAGAGTAACGGTGAGATTGACGAGGATGTCTCACACCGTATTTGGGCGGGATGGATGAAGTGGAAACTCGCGTCGGGGGTGCTGTGTGATAAGAAGATGCCGCCCAAGCTTAAAGGCAAATTCTACAGGGTGGTAGTCCGTCCGGCCTTGCGATATGGAGTAGAGTGTTGGCCAGTTAAGAACTCCCACATCCAAAAAATGAAGGTGGCAGAAATGCAGATGTTGCGCTGGATGTGTGGACTGACTAGAGGGGATAGAGTTCGGAATGAGACTATCCGGG
>NW_025827183.1:0-3113 GCF_002878395.1 Capsicum annuum | reverse complement strand
CTAATTCAGTGTGCTATAGCCCACGGTTTTGAGGGTGAGCCCGGGGTTCGGGCATGCTGTGTGCAAAAAATAAATTGAGGCATGCCAGGGAGATTGGGGATCACTCCAGTGTGGTTCGTTTAACTTTTCGTGCCCATTTGGATGGCCAAACCGACAAAACGGTGCAAACAGGGAATTTTCGAGCTAAATCAGTGTGCTATAGCCCGCGGTTTAGGGGTGGGCTCGGGGTTCGAGTGTGTTGTCGGCCAAAAATTAACCGAAATATGCCGGGGATATTGGGGATCATCCCAATATGGTCTGATTAATTTTCGTGGCCATTTGGGTGGACAATCGGGCAAAATGGCATGAACGAAGCATTTTCAAGCCAAATCAGTGTGCTATATAGCCCACAATTTTTGGGGTGCGCATGGGGTATGGTCGTGCTGAGGGCCGAAAATCGATCAGGGCATGCCAGGAAAGTTGGGGATCATTCCAGTGTGGTCCATTTAATTTTTTGTGGCCATTTGGGTGGACGAACAGACGAAATGGAGCGAATGGGGCATTTTGGGGGCAAAGCAGTGTGCTATTGCCCACGATTAGGGGGTGGGCCTGATGTGGGCGAAAAATTGATCGAGACGTGCCATAGAGGTTGGGGATCGTCACGGTGTGGTCAGTTTAATTTTTTGTGGCTATTTGGGTGGACAAACGGGCAAAACGGCATAAACGGGGCATTTTTGAGCTAATTCGGTGTGCTATAACCCATAATTTTAGGGCTGTGCCCAGGGTTCGGGCATACTCTGGGCCTAAAATTAACCGAGGTGTGCCAGGGAGGTTGAGGATCGTCTCAGTGTAGTCCATTTAATTTTTCATGACCATTTGGATGGACAAACGGATGAAACGACATGTATGGGGAATTTTCAAGTTAAATTGGTGCGCCATAGCCCACGGTTTAGGGGTAGGCCCGAGGTCCGAGCATGATGTGGGCGAAAAATCAACCGGGGCATGCTAGGGAGGTTGGGGATCATCCCAGTATGGTTTGTTTAATTTTTTGTGGCCATTTGGGGGGATGAGAAATGATGCGAATGAGACATTTTTAGATCAAATCAGTGTGCTATAGCCCACGATTTCGGGGGTGGGCCTGGGGTCCGGGCATGCTGTAGGCTAAAAATTGATCGGGGCATGCCATAGAGGTTGGGGATCCTCCCAGTGTGGTCTGTTTAATTTTTCGTGGCTATTTGGGTGGGCAAATGGGAAAAACGGCGTGAACGAGGCATTTTCGAGATAAATTGGTGTGCAATAGCCCACGATTTCGGTGGTGGGCCAAATTTGGGCATGCTAGGAAGGTTGGGGATCGTCCCAGTATGGTCCATTTAGTTTTTTATGTCTATTTGGATGTAGAAATGGCAAAAACGAGGAATTTATTTTGCAAATCGGTGTGCTATAGTCAACAGTTTAGGGGGTGGGCCCAGGGTTCGAGCATGCTGTGGGTTGAAAATTGACCGAGGTATGATAGGGAGGTTGAGGATCATTCCAGTGTGATTCTTTTAATTTTTCGTGGCAATTCGGGTGGACTAACGGGCGAAACGGCGCAAATGGGGCATTTTTGAGCCAAATTGGTGTGCCATAGTCCACAGTTCTGGGGGTGGGACCAAAAATCATCAAGAGCATGCCAGGGAGGTTTGGGATCATCTCAATGTGGTCCGTTTAATTTTTCTTGGCCATTTGGGTTGACAAACGGGCGAAACGGCTCGAATAGGGCATTTTCGAGCTAAATCGGTGTGCTATAGCCCATGTTTTTGGGGGTGAGCCCGGGGTCCAGGCATGTTGTGGGCCAAAAATATACCGAAGCATGCCAGGGAGGTTTGGGATCATCCCAGTATAGTTTGTTTAAATTTTCGTGGCTATTTGGGTGGACAAATGGATGAAACAACGCGAACAGGGCATTTACGGTCCAAATCGGAGTGCTATAGCCTATTGTTTCAGGAGTGGGCCTGGGGTCCGGGTGAGTTTTGGGCCAAAAATTGACTGGGGAGTGCCAGGGAGGTTGGGGATCATCCCAGTGAGGTTCGTTTAATTTTTTGTGGCAATTCTGGTTGATAAATGGGCGAAACGGGGAAACACAATATTTTGGTGCAAATCGGTGTTCTATAGCCCACGGTTTCGGGGGTGGGCTTGGGGTTCGGGTGTGATGTAGGCCAAAAATCAATCGAGGCATGCCAGGGAGGTTGGGGATTCTTCCAGTATGGTTCTTTTAATTGTTTGTCGCTATTTGATTTGACAAATGGGTAAAACAGTGAGAACGGGGCATTTTCGGGATAAATCGGTGTGCTATAGCCCACGGTTTTAGGGGTGGGCCTGGGGTCCGGACGTGTTGTGGGCTAAAAATTGACCGAGACGTACCAGGGAGGTTGGGGATCGTCCTAGTATGGTCCGTTTAATTTTTTGTGGCCATTTGGGTTGATAAAAGCGCGAAACGTACTAAATGATGTCAACGTGACATTTTTGGGCCAAATTGATGTGCTATAGCCCACGGTTTTGGGAGTGGGCCTGAGGTTCGCGCATGTTGTGGTCCAAAAATCGATCGACGTATGCCAGGGAGGTTGGGGATCATCCCAGTATGGTCCGTTTAATATTTCATGGCTATTTGGGTGGACAAACGAGCGATACAACGAGAATGGGGCATTTTCGGGCCAAATCGGTGTGCTATATCCTATGGTTTCGGGAGTAGGTCTGGGGTCCGGGCGTGCTGTGGGCCAAAAATTAATCGGATCATGCTAGGAAGTTTGGAGATCGTCCCAGTGTGGTCCGTTTCACTTTTCATAGCCATTTGGGTGGACAAACCGGAGAAACGGCATGAACAGGGAATTGTCAGGCCATTGGTGTGCTATAAACCTCAATTTTAGGGGTGTGCCGAGGGTCCGGATGAGCGGTTGCCGAAAATCGACCGGGGCATGGTAGAGAGGTTGGGGATCATCCCAGTGTGGTCCATTTAGTTTTTTGTGGCCATTTTGCAAACAAACAGGCGAAACGGCACGAACGGGGTGTTTTCAGGACAAATTGATGTACTATAGCCCACGGTTTAAGGGGTGGGCCTGGGGTCCGAGTGTGCTGTGGGCAAAAATTGACCGGGGCAT
>NW_025827182.1:0-1659 GCF_002878395.1 Capsicum annuum | reverse complement strand
GAGATTAATACCTCCTCCATATATTGACCCGAGCACTATCAAACCGGAAAGAAAGCCAAATAAAAAGAGGAGTGGAGTTGGAGAATCATTTTCATCAAGAAGAAACAAGTGCTCCATATGTAAGTGCGCTGGCCGCAAAAGAACTACATGCCCGAATCATAATCCACCATGATCGTTGTAATTACAGAAACTTATGTTTTTGTTTGTTTGTTTGTTTGTTGTGGACTTTAATATATTTAACTCATTGTTGTGAACCTAATGTTATCATTTATTATATATAAAATATCTTTTTTTAAATAACTTGTGCATCAATAAAATGAGGCAAAACATGAACTTAAATAATACAGCAGACCACAATTATTCTCAACAGTTGCATAAACAACTGGAATGCTTTCCTCCAACAGATGAAAATCTGTCGAAACAGATGGATAATCTATTGAAACCCAACAGATGACCAATCAGTTCCAACTGTTGAAAGGACTCAAAAGTCAAAATTGCTAGTGCTACTGGATTCAACATTGCCTCCAACCGTTGACATGTTAACATGTATTAGATTAGAAGAAAACAGAATGAAAATTGAATAAGAATTAAAACACCAAAGTCTGACTAAAAGTAAATTTTTCATTAAATGAAAAATAAAATTCATTAGGTATAGATCCAATATAGAAAAATTAAAATACATACGCTAAAATAAAAAACACATTCTAATTATTATCATCATCATCATCATTAATGACAGGCGGCCAATCAACTCGCAGCAGCAGGGCTCCCATCAGCCTCTGTATCTCTCTGAATATTGTCACTCTCACAGCGACCAACTCGCTTTGCTGGTCATTAACCTGCCTTTGAAGTTCCCGCACTATGTCGCGCAGAATAGCAATGTCCGAAAAAGGATCAGCCATATCTAAAACACGCATGAATTGACAAATGTAAAGAAAAATATTCACAATGTAATACAACGTATACGAACAACTGGTAAATTTACGCCAGAAAAAAAATTACCTCAACGAGAAAGGAATATGCTCTTTAAAGAGAAGTGGTTGAAGATGTCACACGAAAGGAAAAAATACAAGAAATAAATAGAGTTGAATGAAGATTGAGGGACCTATAATATAATCTGGACATGTCAGGCCAAAAGGTAGGACTGTTCAGCTCCATTGTATTAATTACATTCAAACTGGTGGTATTTTATTTTGTGTGAAAAGTCACAACTTTTTTTTTTACACTAATTACTTCTTACCTTTTCATAGCGGTTTGAGACTCGATAAAATCTGTTATTATTGAGTTATTGCAATAGATCGTCCAGTATTTTTAACAGATTTAGCATCTGTTGAAATAGATGGATGGATTGAATGTGCAACAGACGACTGTCAAAACAGATTTATCATCTGTTGCAATAGATGATTTGTATATGCAACAAATAAGACATCTGATGCAACTTATGTATTATCTGTTGCAACAGATGGAAAATATGTATAAGTTGGAGGAGATGTTTTGATATCTTCTGATAGCTGATTCATTAGTTTCAGTTTCAACAGATGGAGTATTCGATTCATTAGTTTTTTGAATGTGTGAGATAAAAAGTCTTCACCTCTTTTTAATAGTCCCTCCGTTATGTATTAGTTGGGCCCCATTGGCTTGGCACACCAATTAATAAAA
>NW_025827181.1:0-2476 GCF_002878395.1 Capsicum annuum | reverse complement strand
AAAAAAAAAAAAACTATTAATCAATATAATTGGACTTAATGGCGAAGTCAAAAGTTTTGCTAAGAATGTTCAATCATAAATATCTCTTTTATTTATGAGGTGGAATTTATAGAGTGACAAGGTGGACACGTGGTCAATTTTAACCTTTCGGTCATTTGCAGATTAGACAAACTCACACATGGTTCAGTTACTTTAATTCGACAAAAGCAAAAACGTTCTTACTTCATTGTTACTGTAGTAAAGCTTAGTGATCATACGGTTAAATTAACCTGAACTTTTATGCGTATTCATCTACATTGAAGTAGCAAACTTACTTTGGGCTATATGGACCATGTTTTTTGTCGTTGTTGCCTGTGGCTCATGCTCAAGAAAAAGATCAGTTCTTGAAGAGTTCACACAACAATTTGGTCCTGCCATCACAAATAATAGAACATATTAAAAAAAGAAAATGAGAAATTAACTTTTTTGTATATTACTCTACGATATACGAAAAATATACATATATGTTTGATACAAAACAGTATATATTTATAGCAGATTTGACTAGTGAATGTAGTTATTTTGGCCGATTCGTCAGCATAAATAGCATAGTCCTTGAATGTATATATTTTTTTGTATATTATGTATGATATGTGTAAAATATATATGTTTTTGTCTACTAGTAGTGGTTTGTTGTTGATCGTTAAGATTAGCAAGACGTACTCCTCCAATGCCCTTAGTGTAGTAGGCCGGAAGTATTCAGTACCTATTAATGGCTTGCGTTGAGGGGTTTGCCATTAGTATCGAGTACATCGTCTATCAATAGTTGGTTGATGGGAGTGTCAGTGGTGGTGGCGCAAGTTGCCAAGGGATGGAATATTAAAGAAAAGGGAATTTTTTAAACGTGTCATATACTGTCATTTTTGTTGACAAAGGATGTAAACGTGATCAAATGTCATCTAGCTAGCTAGAGGTGGATCGATGTGTATAGGTGGGGTGGGGGACAACCTAGGATGTAAACGTGATCATTAATGTCATCTAGCAAGCTAGAGGTGGATCGATGTGTATGGGTGGGGGACAACCTGTAATGTGGGGGACTACCATAAATTTAAAAAGAAAATTTACAATGTGGGGGACAACCTGTCAGGAACAAGTTTTCAAGAATTATAATGAAGTTCAACGCCTTCAATTACAACTTCAAATGAATAACCAAATGAAGTGTTTATCAACTATTAAGAAAATGAAGATGAAGCAGAAATTTGTAGAATCAAGCTCACCAGATGCACGGTGTGTCCTGAAGGAATTTGTTCCCCTCAAGGCCCAGGGTTATGGAATCTTTCCTCCCAAGATAAAATGATTCTCTTTTTGCAAACAGTGGTACCTGAAATTTTCAGAATCTTTAAACGCACTCAACAGTGTGATGATCACATGATAGTTTTTAAGAAGAAGAATGTTTTGAACCTAGGATGTAAACGTGATCAAATGTCATCTAGCTAGCTAGAGGTGGATCGATGTGTATAGGTGGGGGATAAGACATCCTGTCATGTGGGGGACTACCATAAATTTAAAATGAAAATAATTTACAATGTGGGGGACAACGTGTCAGGAACAAGTTTTCAAGAACCATAATGAAGTTCAACGCCGTCAATTACAAGTTCAAATGAACTATCAAATGAAGTGTTTATCAACTATTAAGAAATGAAGATGAAGTAGAAAGATAATCTTCCCTCCATAGGCTAAAAAAAGAGGATTTGGCTGATCATAGTGCTTGTTGTTTTCTTCATCACTTCCATAATCGAATTTGGATCTATGTGTATGGGTTGGGGACAAACGACAACCTGTCATGTGGGGACAACATAAATTTAAAACAAAAATAATTTACATAAATATACTGTTGTTTCGGGTACAAAATTTAAGTTTTAAAAGTGATGTATATTATTATGTTGGAGTTTTTAAAATTTAAAGGTTCTTTCAATCTTTGACCGATACTCGCAAGGGTTGAAGGCTTGAAGCTATCTTTTTTGTTCTTTCTCAACTATATAGTTGCAACTAAGGGTGTCAAGTAGGTCGGGCCGACCCGGATACCATTTTAAAAAAAAATAAAATTGGGATTTTGGGCCAAACTAGTCATTGGCCCAACGGCTATATAGCCGTTTTTGGGTCCAAACGGCTAGTTTGGACCCATTTATTAAAAAAAAAAATAACTTTAAAAAATATTTTTTAACCCCAAAAAAAATTCTATAAATACCCTACAACTTCAAATCATTTTTCACACAAGTTTTCACTCTCTCAAATCTCATTCTCTCTCGAATCTCAATTCTCAGTTCTCAAATATTCAATATATTTAATTTCTTAAAATGTTCACTTTAATTTTTTAATTTTTCGTTTACAAAGTACGAGCGGAAGTTTCTAAAGTCGCAACCTTCGGATACTTCCAAAATTTGGTATTGTCGTTTCATCTCTTACGTTTAATTTTTATTTATTGTATTAATTGTTT
>NW_025827180.1:0-3154 GCF_002878395.1 Capsicum annuum | reverse complement strand
ACTCTTGCATACACTGTGCAGGCCTACTAGATCACCTCCATATAACTAGCATCATCAACTGAACCATCAATTGTTCAAACTTAATGTCTAGTGCTAAACATGATTTACAACCCAATCTCACACACAATTCTCACTTCAAAACTATAGAAGACAACATTAAGAAAAACTAGTACACAATGACAATCAATCATAATCATATGGCGTATCTTATTCAAAATCCATTAACACATCCCTCTTCTTCACATCATTACTATTTACCCATCTTCACACCTAAATTACTTTCATAGCTCCATAAATTTCAACTAAACTTTCTCTTGCAATCTTAGGAAAACCTAAATTAACAATACTCAACCACCAAGTACTTTCACCAATAAACTGTACTTTGCTAGCACCACAAACACCATCAACAACTCTTTTCATACTTCAAGCAAACAATAATCCACCTTAACTAAAATCTCCTTCTCTAACTTTCACTAAACTAACAAACAAGGATATATCACTTCATTACTAATTCAAACATAAGCAAAAATTCAGCTATACATAGTCAATAAATCACCCTTACCACCATTCTTGCCACTATACTTCTAAACCCACAAGTTCAACTAACACAAGACTTTCAACTAAACGTTACTAGTTCTGTCACTACACAGAAACCCACACTTTCAACTAACACCAGAACAATAAGATAAACAAGAAGTTGCTAATGAATCAAAATAGGCCTCACACGGCTTCACTAGACTTTGATTTTTCACAAACATAATAATAACAAGATTACATAATACAAGAGATAGAAACTTGACACACAACATTCAATAATCTAAGAATACACCTTACTCTATCTTAATTAAATAACTCATAAGAACAAGGGCATAACTTAAATTTGAAAGACTTATAACATACTAGAAGGCTCCTCTCAAGCAACTTTATGAAACTTCTAAAACTTCTGCCAGCAAATATAAGAGCATTATCTGGGGAGAAAATTAGAACTTGCTGAACATGTTACCTCAAGAACAGTACATAGATAGAGAAGTGTAGATTATCATTATAGATTTTGAGAAGAAATTTGAAAGCATATCTGACTCAAGCTTAGTGCACGATTTCTACAGACCTGATAAAGCACTTCAGTTTTAGGAACTCAAAAGTACTGATAGGATACTTCTATAGCTCTCTTACAATTCCATAACTGTCTATGGAGAATTAAGCTCAACTGTTTCTGATACCTTAGAAATAAGGCAGATATGGAATGACTAGAGTAAGATGAGAATCTATATAAGTTTCTTGGAGAAATTTTCTATAGCATGATTTAAGACTTGAAAGAATGGAGACATTTCCTAAATTCCCTAAAGTCTCTCAAAAAAAAGTACAAATGTCTCCGTACCATTCCAGAAGACTCTACTACACATGGCTTCATAGACACCCTAGGACACTTGAACTCTGTGCTCTGATACAAAGATTGTAGTGCCCTAAAATTGGGTCCCGGGATGTCACACGGTGCTTAGGATCACAAGTAACCCCAAGCTAACCCTTCTACTGACATAAATCATAAGCAACTAAAAAAAAGTATAAATCTATACAAATCTACAAAAAATAACTCTTTTCTGAATATGATAGATACAAAACTAAATTTACAAGATTACAACTCTGCTTTTAAAACCAAATCTAAAACAAAATACATCAACTTCTACTGACTGTGTATGAAACCTCTAGTAGTATTGACTATAGGTAGCTGGGTCATGTCTCCCAACTATCCCAACTCAATACGGCTAGATAAAGAAAATACAATACTTCTCAAACTGTATAACTAACTCAAGCCCTTGAATCAAAAGGACTCATCACCTGCTGACTCGATATCGTGAACTGACTAGATCTGAAGATGTACATTATACCTTGTACCTATATTTTAAGAAAATGTAGCCTACATAAAAATATGTGGGTCAGTACCATGAAAGCGTACAGAGTATATGGGGGTGCAATGCATATATAAAATAATATCTTAATATCATAACAGTTTATAAAATTATGCATGTTGATATAAATGACTAACTTAGCTCAAATTAAATCATCAAAATCATGGATGAATAATGCATGTAAAGTAAAACAAGTGAGTCATTACAATAAGTTCTCAATTCACTTCTTTCTTGGTTTCAAACATATAGAGTGATCAAATTTCAAAATAAATCTCTTTAGAACATAAAATCTCAATCTTTCAAAAATAATAACTTTATCAAAACCAATCCTTCAAAACATATACATTCATCTTAGATAGGAGGGTACACACATGCACACGTTGGGAGTCTCTTACAACCGACATAAACTATGTGAGCTATATGGAGTCCAACGTTCTACCAACGTTGGGGAGAGTTTCCCTATTCCTTGCCATCGGAGCAGGAACTTAAATCATCAATCTAAACACTAGTGATCACTATATAAATCAGTCTCAGGCTCACATCCTATGGGGGCACGTAGTTCTAGGGAAGTACCAAAATAGCTATACCTCCCGCTCGGTGCTAAAGACTACTCTCAGACTTAGCTCAGATCTTTTTGAAATAAAATAAACTAATAAAAAGTTCAACAATTCATAACGGGAGCCATCTTGCTACCCTTTTTATAATAATTAATAAAATTAGATTTCTTTTCTCATCTCGGGTTCAAAAACACCCCTTTTTACGACCTAAATGTCAAAGGTTCTTCATCATATCAAATCATTCAAATCTCAAGGTATTTATAACACATACTTCCAAAAATAATAATCTCAAAGAGAGTTCAAAACCCATATATCAATATCACAATAAAACCGTTTCATACTTTATGTCATAGGGATAAAATAATCACTTAAAACTCTAAAAATTCAGCTTTATATGCAACCATATCAACATTCTTATGAAAACATCATAAGACATAAATTCATATATTCAAATTCGTAGTAAAACATATCAAATCGTATCTCTTTGTAAAAAAAAATTAACTTTGGGCACAAGAACGAAAGAGTGTTCTTGTTGAAAAAATCCCACATACCTTAAACTTGAAGCTTTGAATGACTTTCGAAATGAGCTAATGCTATTCACGAACTTTTGGGTGTCCCTCATAGCCTACGTAACGGGGATTCTGAATATATAAAAATTATAGAATTCTCACGGTTGAATCTCTAGCTATT
>NW_025827179.1:0-52053 GCF_002878395.1 Capsicum annuum | reverse complement strand
TTTTTTTGCTCTACTATAAGTGAATGATCTTGAAGGATCCATGCTAGTATCACTCTCTCTTTCTTGAAAAGAATTCATCCTCGAATCCAAATGTTCACCTCCAACAAAACGAGAAATATCACTAATATTGAAAGCATCATGAATATTATACCCACTTTCCAAGTCAATTATCTAGGCATTATCATTGATTCGCTTGAGTAATTTAAAAGGCCTATCTCCCATTGGACTTAGCTTTATTTTTTGGGCCTGTGGGAGTCTTTCTTTGGAAAAGTGGACCCACTCCTAATCATTCAGATTGAAGATCACCTTTTTTTTCTCATGAATTTTTTGATTGGCCACTTTTGAATTATTTTGGTCAATGGCCTCTTTCACTTTGGGATAGATGTTTATTATCTCTCTTGCTCTTTGTGTGGCATCTACATTCACAACAACATGGCTAAAGAAAATATACAAGTTAATGGAAACGAGGGTTTAAAGACATAACATGATTTAAATGGGGACATTCTAATAGAAAAAATTATTTGACCAATTATATGAAAACTCAATCAAGGGTAAACGCGCTTCCTAAGATGTTAGGGTTACCTTAATCATACACCGAAGCATGTTTCCAAGAGTTCGATTGACTACTTTGGTTTGTCCATCCATTTGGGGATAGAAAGAAGTAGAGAACATAATTTTGGTACAAAATGTACCCATAGACTCTTCCAAAAATGACTAAGAAACTTGGCATCCCTATTACTCATAATTGTTTAAGGGACCTCATGAAATTTAAGCATATTAATGACAAGTAATGATGCAGCATGAGATACATCATCACACTTATGGAATTGAATAAGATGAGTCATTTTGGAAAATCTATCCACCACTTTTAAATATTCAATTATGTTCTATATTAGTCCTAGGAAGGCCTAATGCAAAATTCATAGAGATGTCCATCTATGGACCACTAGGAGCAGGAAAAGGAGTATATTTACTTGAAGGCCTTGACTTGCTTGTAATCTAGGCATTATCCATAAATCTACTCTATATCATACTTCATTTTGGGCCAATAGAATTATTCCATGTGAATTTCTAGTGTCTTGGGTACTTCAAAGTGCCCCATCAAACCACCATCATGAGCTTCTTTGATTAATAACTCTCTTCATGAACTCATGGGTACACAAACCCGCCTATTATTAAACAAGAAACCATCAACCAATTGAAACCTGTCAACTTATTTCCCTTGATGTAGACTTTCAAAAAACCTTTTGAATTTGGGATACATAGAATACAATCCCTCAGCCTTTCAAATCCCATTACCTAGAAGCTATAATATTTACCAATGCATACCTTCTTGATAGATCATCTGTTGCATTCTCTTTGCAGTACTTATAGTTGATCACATATGGAAAGGTATCAATGAACTCAACCCATTTATCGTGATCCTTGTTCAACTTGGATTGACCCTTAAGGTGTTTGATAGAATCATGATCAGTCCTTATTAAAAATTTCTTATGCTACAAGTAGTGTTGCCAATAAGCCAACACCCACACTAGTGCATATATCTCATTGTCATAAGTCTAGTATCTAAGAGTAGATCCCTTTAACTTTTCACTACTGTAATCTATTGGATTCCCTTTTTAGATCAACACACCACCTATACCAACACCTGAAGCATCACACTCAATCTCAAAAATTTTGTCAAAGTTGGGTAGTTGGTGTAAAGGTAAGGAAATTAACATGGATCTCAAGGCTTGAAAAACAATTCTCTTGTTCATTATCCCATATAAAAGGTACACCCATTTTGATAAATCAAGCAATTGAACTAAAAGCTTTCACAAACCATTGGTAAAAGCTTGTTAATCCATGAAAACTTCTTACCTTGTTGCATTAGTTAGAGTTGGCCAAACTTTAATGGATTCCACCTTTTATTTATCAACCTCTATACCATTTGCAAAAAAATAAAACCCAAAAAAATAAATTTCTCAACACAAAATGAACACACTTTAAGATTAACAGAGAGTCTCTCTTGTAGCAAGACATCAAACACTTGTTTCAAATAGATCACATATTCTTTAATGGTCTTGCTATACACAAGACTATCATAAAAATAAAACACCATGAACTTGTTAATGAGCGGCTTGAGAACATGGTTCATCAACCTCATGAAAATACTTGGAGAATTGGTCAATCCAAATAGAATTATAAGTCACCCATACAACCCTAACTTTGTTTTAAAAGCTGTTTTCCACTCATCACTTAATTTTATGCAAATTTGATGTTACCCACTTCAAAGGTCAATCTTTTAGAAGATACTCGAGCCACACAATTCATCCAACATACATCAAGTCTAGAAATTAGATGCCTATATTTAATGTAATCTTATTCATGGATCTATAATTAATGCACATCCTCTAAGTGTTATCCTTTTGAGGAATAAGAATTATCGATATAGAACAAGGACTTACACTTTCTTTGATCAACCCTTTTTTAAGAAAATCTTACACTTGCCTTTGTAGTTCCTTGGTCTCTTCTGGATTGCTCCTATAGGCCGGCCACTTAGGAATTTATGAACGCATCCCAAAATTAATTTGGCTCTCAATCCCCCTCAAGGGTGGTACTCCTTTGGGCATCTCCTCCAAAAATATATCAACTTAGTCCTACAAAAGAGAATAAAAAATACTAGTCAAAGTGCTAGTATGTTGGTTAGCATGTAACAAAGTGTTGACGAGGCACCTAGAAAGAGTTTCTCATCTATCTTGGCTGTCATACATATATTCTTCTTGTACTTAGCCAAGTAACCTCTTTCCATTGCCACAATGGTGGAACTTTCACCTTCTCCCTTCATCTTTTCCACCCTTATCCTCTTTTAAATCTCCTTCATGGTCCTATAACCCTTACTCCCTTGGTAGGGAGTGAGAGGTGCAAGCACAAATTTGTTATCTTTAACCAAAAAAGGTATACTTATTGGACCTCCCATGGTGTATAACATTTGTATTAAATTTCCACGGTCTTTCCCATAATACATAACAAGCTAACATAGGCACAACATTATAAATAAACTCCTCGTTGTACTTGCCCACACTAAATCAGATACTTGCTTGCTTCAGGACTTTTATCTCACCACTCTCATTAGCCATTATAATCTGTAAGGGTTGGAATGCCTTCTTGTTTGTATTTTTATATGTTTTACCAAAGAAGTACTTACCGCATTGGTGTAACTCCTACTAGCACTAATCAAAGAGAACACTTTATCTTGGATTTTACACCTAGAATAAAATATATTCTCCCCTTTATCAAGTTATTATTTGGCAAGGGCTCCCATAATCCACCTCAAAACACATGAAATATTGGTATTCACCTTCAATTCTTCATTATCATTAAGCAAGGGTCATATTTTCTTAAGTAAACAAGCCAAATTCACCCTCTCTTCAAACCTCTCTTCCTCGTCCCCCAAAGCATCTCCTTTTTTCTTTTTCTTATATTCTTATTTTTTACTATTATCATCACCCTCTTATTAATTATTTGTTATATACCCATCCCAAAGTTCAATAATTATTCTCCTATTAGGACACTCTATAGCAACATATCCTTTTTTGAACATCGAAAGTATTAGATAGTAGGAGGTTAAGGAAATTTAGGTTTGATATAGCTACTTTCTTGTGTCTTATTACTTAACTTGGACTTGTAATCAATCTTAAACTGAGTATTTGTACAAACACCTTTAGATTTACCTTTCGATAATATCACCTTATTTATCTTTATTCTCATCCCGTATGGAAGTGGAAAAAGTCTTGTACTTATAAGATCTTTCTTGTTTCCAATCCAGTTCTACCTTTGAGGCATCATGAAAGGCTTCTACGAGAGTATGATAATGTTTAATCTTCAAAGGTCTCAAAATATCATACCTCAAATTTGCGACAAATCAAATCACCGTACATTTCAAGCTTTCTTCAAGTTTAGACCTCATTCCAAGTTTTCAAACTCATCATAATATTTTTTCCACACTTTTGGAACCTTGCCTCAACATATATACCTTATTAAGAACTTAGAGGCATTTTGAGGTCAAGTACCTCAATTCCATAAGTGTAATCAATTCTATCCACGTAGGTAACTCATAGTTATGGTGGCTCTCTCTTTCCCTCCTTTTGAACTCCCACTAAGCGGACGAATAGCCTTCGAATTGCATGAGAGCATGATTTTCCTTCAAGTCTCTGAGATATTATTTGTGAGAAAGATCCACTCACATTGAATTTTCCATTCCAAGAACTCATTGGGGTCACTACTTCCTTTGCACTTGGAAGTGTGACCATGATGGTGTTTAAGACTCGGTGTTGATCATTTCTCTTACCAAACTTATCTCCTTTATTTCCTATACTATCGACTTTATATATCATTCTATCTCCTTTATTTCTTATCCTATCTCTTATATTCTCATATTCTTGACCTTCCATGCCTTGGTCCCACCTTAATTCTTGAGGTTGTACTCCTTCCTTAGTACTCAATAACTACCTCTATCTCTGTGCTCCCAAAATTCATCATTATTGAACTCATCATTCATTTCTTCATAGAGTAGATTTTGGTATTGCTCATCTTGCTATGAAATTTATGGTGCATTTTGTGGGGTAATGTATGGGAAACACATAAGGATGTATTTGATGTGTTTTAGACTGGAGTTGGGTATCGGATTTGGTTGTCCACAAGAGACCAGTTCTCTTGTTGAGAATAATAGGGTTATAGTTAGGGATATGGTGTAGCTTACCTTGGAAAATTTAGAGTGTTGTTCATTTGGGCAGTAGGTTGTTAGAAGTGTCGGGTTTAATTTGGAGAAGGTAGCATAACTCATGAGCTTGCCTCAGAGTAATGGTGGTGAACTACACTGACACCCCCATTACCCTATCATCTTCTATTTGAATATATTTTCCTCTCTCCAGCAGTATCAATATTTCCTCCATACCTTTAAATCCTCTATTCATTTCCGCTACTTATTTGGTGAGGTGGGTAATGGCCTCCAAATCATGGTTAGAGTCTTCCCCACTTGGACTTGCGTTTGACATGGTACCTACAAAACTTAACAAATAATATTAGTAAAAAAGGCCTCATGTCACTCGTATGTAAACTCTCAATTCACCTCCTAAAGCTTCATCTCAAATTTAGTATTGAACTAGCTTGGCTCAATCAATTCAATATCACCTATCCTTTGTCGTTAAGGGGATTCTTGTGACTCTTGAAGGAAGTACGACTCCATTGAAGGATAAAGTACTTGAATTAATAAGTTTATCAACAAATTAAGATGAACAAAAATGAATAAAAGAAGCATAAAAAAATTAGACTAAAAGAACTAAGTAACAAAAGTAGAAAAATTACTTATGTTGCTTAATTTGAGGAATCAAAGAAATGATTTAATAATATAAAAATAGTTAACAAGTAATTAAATATATTAACTACTCTCTAAAAGTTGAAAAATCGAAGGAATAAAGTGTAGAAAAAAACCCACTAAGTTTGGACACTTAGAAAAATTTTAGGGTTCTTTGGGGGAAATTTGAAAGTGAAGATTTTGCCCTCTGAAGTTGAGGCACGCACCTGACAGGTACTGGGGGAAATTTTTATCGATGCTGCGTGGCACAGTTGATCCCTCCTACTACGTTGGCATCTACATGGCGCTGACGTGTGGTGGGTGGGTGGGGGCTGATTGGTCAACTGTTGACATGGCAACTAACATTGAATTTAATTAATTTTTAATTTTTTTTTAAATTCAACAAATAGACCCATTAACACTTTGACCTTAAATTTTTCGGATCAAAGGGTACTTTTCCATTCTCTTCTTCAAGAACGAGATGAACAAACTCATGAACACTAACAAAAACTTCATATCTTCTTCATTTCAACTCCAAATTTGATGAAATTTTCACTCGTGTGTTCCTCTTAACGCCATTAACAAACTTCACTAATTTTTGGCCTTAAAAATCAAGCCAAAAATAAATACACTTTTCAAATTCCATAAAGTTTCAAAGCTCAAAACCCTTCAATGGTATCGTCAAATCGAAACTTCCAAATCAAGTGAAATTCCAGATTTAGACTCAAAAAATACTTGAGCATCAAAATCTATTATCAAAGACAACAAATCAAAACAAAAAAATTCAAATTTTTTGGGTTTTTGGAAAGATTTTTGTTTTTTTTTTTTTGGATTTTTGAAGAGATCAAAATCCAAAGATTAAGATTTATGGAAACAAATCTTAACATAGGCTCTGGATACCCAAATGATAAGAATCAAAGAGAGAAGAACCAGAGGAAAAGGGAAAAAAGTAGAAGGATATATGGATTAATATCTAAGTATTGAAACTATGTGCTACAAGGGACTTAATACCCTCACCTTCAAATTAATTTTAACAGTCAAACACAAACCCTAGCTTGAACAATCAACGAAACAAGAACTACAAATAGGTAATTATTTGACTAATCAAGGAAAAATTTTTATCAATAATTTCAGATCAACTCTAATTAACCCACTAACTACACTAATTGCTTCACTAATTTTCTTAAGGGAATTTATTAAGAAACTACAATTTCTCAAAAAATATCAATTTTCATCAAAACTTCTATGTAAAATAAGCAAATATCCTATTTATACTAAGGAAATAATAGGAAAATTATTTTTTTACAAATATGCCTTTAGTGAAACGAGGGATTTGTTTGGCTCTCTTCTCTTTTGTGAATCTTTGAATTCAAGAAGTGGCTATTTGCGTACTTATCCTCTTTTGTTCCCCTTCTTCACATCTATTGTCCTTTCATACATTGAATGTCTTCCTTTGGTACCTTTCAATCTCCTCTAAAGCCTCTTTCCACTCAAGCATGGTTTGTAGATATTGATGGTCTTTTGCTCTATTACGTGTGAATGGTTTTGTAGGATCCATGCTAGTATCAGTAAGTGTTGGAATTGAACCGTTCTTTAAATATCATAAGTGAAGAGTAAGTTTTAGACTCAAATAAGTTTTCAAAGTAAATGTAGGTTACCGTGTCTAGTCAAGAATTAAAAAGATGTCTAAACCATCCTAGGGTCTAAGAATTCGAATTGACCATACTGAGTTCTGAAGGTTGTCTCCGAAATGTCACTTTCTCTAACTTTGAGCTGATGATAGCCTAATCTGAGGTCTATCTTAGAGAAATAACTGGCACCCTAAAGTTGGTCGAACAATTCATCAATTCTGAGGAGTGGATTCTTATTCTTGATTGTGACTTTGTTCAACTGACGGTAATCAATGCACATTCTGAGAGAATCATCTTTCTTATGTGCGAATAGGACTGGAGAATCCCACGGGGAAATATTGGGTATGATGAATCCCTTATTTAAGAGATCTTTCAACTATTTTTTATCTCACTGAGCTCAGTTAGAGCCATTCTATAGAGCAGAAGAGAGATATGCTGGGTGTTTGGAAGAAGATCTATTCTGAAGTCAATTTTTCTTTCGGGTGAACTCTAGGAAGATCTTCATGAAAAATGTCTGGAAATTACCTTACTATTAAAAGTGACTTGAGACTGGGGGTCTCAGAATTAGAGTCTTTGACTCGAACAAAATAGTAAACACACCCCTTAGATATCATCCTTCTCGCTTTAAGATATGAAACAATCTAACCCCTAAGCACTGAAATACTACCCCTCCATTCAATAACTAGTTCATTGGGAAAACTAAATTGGACGAATCTATTTCTACAGTCAACTGAGGCATAGCATGAGTGGATTTAATCCATGCCGAGAATGATATCAAAATCAGTCAACTCTAACTCTACAAGATCAACTGATGTGACTTCTTGAGATACTGTAACTGGGCAGTTTCTGTATACCTGTGTAGCTATGATATACTTACCCACTAGGTTAGACACTGAGAAAGGCTTTACTAATATTTCTAGACTAACACCAAAATTGACAGCTATATAGGGGGTTACAAAAGAAAGTGAAGCTCCAAGGTATAAATAAACATACACATGAAGATAAAAAAATTTGTAATGTACCCATAACTATATCAGGAGAAATTTCCTAATCATGTTGGGAATAGAGTACATACATCCTGTTCTGGCGCTATCCACTGGTTGCACTAGAAGTGGCACCTTGCTGAGTCAGGTAACCGGCTAGAACGACTATGCTGACAATCCTAACCAACCTGTGGGCTTTTTTTGACTTTGCAGCATAGTTTGCCATATGCAAAACATACATCACTTCTAGCCTTACACACACCCTTATGATTCCTACCATAGTTCCCGTAGAGTAGATTAGTACGACCACTGTTCACACTACCCTGGGACTTGGAGTGTGGTGCCCTATCCTGACTGTCATTCTAAAACTTTGGCATTGGCACACTAGCTGAAGACAGAGTTGGGGCTAAAAACTTCTGACTGAACTGAGAATGGTTACCACCCTCTAACCTTGGCATTGAAAAGTTAAAGCGACTTGTTCTAGCCCTCTTATTCTCTCTTTTTTTCTCCTTAAGATTTTGCTCATCAATCTATTAAGCATGAACCATAAGCCTAGATAGGTCCATCTCCTTAATCAATATAGTAGTTCTACACTCCTTGACCATACTATAGCTATACCAGAAACAAACTTACTTATTCTAGACCTATTATCAACCACCATAGAAGGAGCATACCTCGCCAACTGAGTAAACTTAAGCAAATATTCCTTCATACTCATATTACCCTACTTTAAATTAATTAACTCTAGTACCTTATATTTCTTCAACTCTAATGGAAATAAACTTTCTATGAAGGCCGAGCATACTTCTCTACTGAACAGGCCCTGCCTCAACACCCCGATCCTCCTTCCACTACTTATAACACATATGAGCTACATCCTGCAATCGGTAAATATCCAACTCTACACTCTCACTCAAAGTGACACCTATGATATCTGTCACCTTCTAAACCATATCAAGAAACTCCTGCGAATCTTCCTTAGACTTAGATCCCAAAACAAAGGGTGGTTCATTCGGGTGAAATCCTAAATCCTAGCTGCAGCTGTATTTGCCACTAGGTTAGTTGGGGAAATAGCCTGCTATTTGTTCTAAGTATCTACTTAGTGATCTAAGGTAGTGAATATAGCTCTGACCTCGGCATGAAAGACGTGCACATTCAAGGGATCTTCCTAAACAGGTGGAGGTATGGGCTGATTTCCATTTCTTCTTTCATTGTTTATTTTATGAGGCACTTTCTATAAATAGAAGGAAAAATGAGTCAGAAAAGGAGTTTTAATTAGAGCCTATGCTCATTCGCACAACATGAACACTGAAAGAAGGGAAACTTTTCCTAAAATTTCTTATAGCCTTTCATCCGTAAGTGTGGTGCGCTTCACACCTATGCACAAGACTCTACTCAATGTGTCTTTCAAACTCCCTAGTAAACTATAAAATCTTAGGCTCTAATACAAAGTTTTTTCACAACCCGAGGCTACCCCTTGTCGCGACAAGGTTATTTATGGTCACAAGTGACCATAAGCTAATCTGTGAGTTGGTACCCGCTGCGAGCACTAAATATCATAATAATAAATGACATATGTGGAAAATAATTGATAAAGCCATAAGGTTAGAATACAGAAAATATGATAAACTCATAATTTTGTAACATATGATAAAATACTGAAACATAATTGATAAGACTAATAAACTGACTAGTTGTCTATCTGACTGTCTGAATGTTTGAAAGCCTCTAAACTGACTAAGGAGTTGATAGGACAGGCCCCAATAACTCTAACTAACTAACTGAAAAGAAATGCATAAATAAATGAATGAACATATCAGGTCCTTTATATATGAGGACTGTCTAAGTACGGTCAGGAAACTAAGCGTCCAAACCTATGATATAAGACATCATTACATAAAGAAGAGTATGCGATCAGTACTTTGAATGTACTGGTTTATAAGATGAGGTTAGGCTGATATACATGGGTTACTGTACATATGAAATACGGAATAACTGAATAGAAAGAGATAACAAAACATGAATACATGAAAACTGAAATATCTGAGAATACAAGACCATGCATATATATATATATATTTTTGAAATAATCTATAAACTAAAATACTAAAATCTGATAACTGAATAACTAGTAATCTATATGCTGTGGTCAAGAAAACCTGAACTGAATTCTACAATGAATAATGAATTGAGATTGTAAGAGGTATCATCTAACCGACATACCCTAATCTGAGCTTATCGGGGTCTAACCTGTAACCCTAGTTGGAAGGGTGTCAGTACTGTTCCACGAGTACTAATATTGGCTATGTGGATCCATTAAACTGGTGTCTCAAAGAATGGAAGAGTCACCCTATACTGGCAGGAAACTCATATGATATGTGTCAACCCTAAACTGGCAGGAAAAAATCTCATACCTACACTGGCTACATAGTTCTGTAACTCAGGGATTGCTACCAAGGGTCAAACCCTATACTGATAAGAATGCCCCCATCTCTAGGTTTGCTCGATGCTGAATCCTTCCCCTAACTGAATGACATTATTTACTGGACTAAACTAAGTTTAACTGACTAAACAACCAATCATACCAACTAACTTAATAACAATGTTCATGATTTATGTCAGATCATTTTTATGATACTGAAATTATTTAAACAACTAGGTTTCAGGATTTCATAATCCACCAACACTGAATGGAAATAAAAATAATGGCATATAAAGCTTTAAAATCCATAGTAGGGGATCATTGCTTAAAACCAACATATAGAAATTTTATCAAACACATAAGAGTTATGAATTTAAGCATGGTAACGGGTAAAGCATGCAAGGATAACATGATTACAATACTAAAACTATGAATTGGAGATTTCAATATTTAAAATATGTAATGGCCCATCCCATCGAAAACACTTGTAAACATAACTCAAAATCAAAATCAATGATAGCTTCATGGAGATAATTCAACTTAAACATGTAAAAACTTATAATTTAAAAATAAAAATGGATTTTTGGAATCCATGGGAGAAAAGGGCCCATGGATTAACATCCCACATACCTTAAACCCTTACTATAGAGAGAGGAACACCAATCTTGATGCTTTCTTGAAGATTCTTTGATTTGGGAACTTGAATTCTTGGTTTTCTTGGAGAGAAAGTAATGAAATTTGATGGTCTTTGGGGAGGAGAGGGTTTATTTTTGAGAGAAAATTGGAGAAGATGGGAAAATATGCACTAATTGGTATTATAAATAGTGAATTAATAAATTGGGTTGAGGGAAAAAGACATAATTATCCCTCAGGTAATTAAATTCATAATTGGATTGAGATTTAAAGGCCCATCGCAATGCGGTAAGAGTGTCATCGCCATTAGCACCGCGATGCAGAACTATAGCGGTGAGTTGCTGGAATCATGATCCAAACATAACCCAATCCTCATTAGAAAAATTTAAAACTTCTCCGAGATATGCTCCTTACAACCCTGAACATAAATTAACTTAAAAAGCAACATCCCAGGGACGGGAAGACCAATTTAAAAATCCTTAAAGTTAAGAGGCCTTAAAATGACTAAGTCCCAATACTTAGTGAAATTTTCAGGTTTTAAGCCTCTTATGCATCCTACTAGGAGTTGAACCCAGCTAAGAATAGTACGGGGTATTGCAAATCATCAAGTGTATTCTGCAGAATAATACACCATTTATAAAGGATATGAATCGGATTAAGAGTTTTTACTAATCCCTTACTTTGTCTTGCAGCACATACACATATCACAGGATGGACATAATTGTATAGTACATACTTGATCAACTAATGACTTGATATTATCCATATGAAACTAATTCATGGGATCTCCAATCAAATAGGTTTAGTTACCATAATTGTTGATGTTCTCAAATTGACTACGAATTTCACTCCCATCGATATTTTTTTTAGTCTGTGAATTGATCAGATTCACCTTCGACTATACATAATTTACGTAAATAATTCTATCTCATGCAGCAGCTGCTTTCATATTGTCTCAAATATATTTATTTAATTTTGTGCAGAAGATTTATTTTTCCACAACAACTAATGTTGCTTGACAACCATAATTATATAGACACAAAGTTCAGTATCTTGGTTATATTTTAATTGGAATACTTACAAAGTACTTTTTTAACCACTTAGTCTCATAACCAACCAATTTTAAAATAACAAATTCTATTTATCTAATTTTTATGTTATGGCACTACACCAATCATAACTCATAATCATTACTGATTATCATGAATCTAAATATATGCCACATTAAAACAAAATACAATAAAAATGAATTAGACTATTTTATAGAATCATATAGCACAACCTAATTTACAAGACACCCTTACTAATACAATCCACATTGACTTTGGAGTTTGGATAGGATGCTTATGGATCTCGAGGTGCTTGACAACTCCTTGGTTCTATCAAAAGGTGTCAATTGGATAAAGATTACCTACAGGGAGTGTGAAGGGATGTTTAAGAGGCGAAGCGAGGGCAAGATAGGGCTAGAAAGCTTTCGAAAAAGGACATGTTCCCCATCCCCTTTGGATATACGCCCAACCAACTCTAGATCTGCTAGAGCAGTTAAAAATAACCCCACATACCTTTGAGATGCACCCTACATGCTTGATCGAATGCTTAATGGGCTATCATGTCTTGTTTTTTTCAAATGGGTCACTTTTGGGCCCAAAAGTGTAATGATTTACCCTAGACTATAAATAGGACTTCTCTTTTATTTAGTAGTTAGATTTTTATGAACTATGAATGTATACTCTTTTTAGATTCTGAGGCAAGCTTGGATTATCTTGTATTGATACCTTGTTTTGAAATATAGGTTGCTTGGGAATCTAATTCCTTTGAGGTCTATGTAAGAGATTGGTGCTTTGATTGATATTGAGAGAGGGATAGAGGTTTAATATACCCTTAGTTTGCTATCCATTCATTCTTTGTGTCTGTCTATTTTTTTCCTTCTATATATTCTTTTATCTTTCATTTTTGTATCGTAGTTTAGTTTTCTAGTCCATACTATTATTCTATATTATTTGGTATCAAAGCCGAGCTTGATTTCGTTCTCACAAAGTCAATCTTTGGTTTGTTATCTTGAAAAATCTAAAAAAGTGTCAAATTTTGTTTTCAAAAAAAACCTAAATTTTTTGGGTTTTTTGAGTTTTTATTATTGTTTCTACACTAGATTTGTTCCATCTAGTGATAGTTAGGCTGGAACTTGATCAAATTGGTGTGTTTGAACGAGTATTGGAGTGGGTCAGCATTGTTGAGCTTGTCTTTGAAGAAAATATTGAAGTGGGTACTTAGATCTTGCTCATTTAGTGTTGGATTTTGGGCTAACAAGTGTTGAAAAATATTTTTCACACCAAAGGGAACCTAAATCTAAGTGGTGGTGCGATTTTGAGTAGATTTAATATTTTACCATTTTGGTGTTCTTGAAGGTTTAAGAAATATCAAGTGGGTTAAAAATTCTGAATAAATTGGTTAAGAGTTAAATCTTAATGATGTTTGGAATGTGTTTAGGTGGTTGAAAAGAGCTTGGGTTTCAAATTTCACTGCATTCCGAGCAAAGAAGAAGTTGGAAATTTTGGTGTTCATAGTGTTCTGGGAAAGATTCATATAGTTATGTGGAATTTTCTTCATAAAGTAATAGTCGGATCCAATAAAAAGGAATAAAAAGTGTACAAAAGTGTTAGTGCAATATCACCTTTGAATATCCCAAGAATATTCCAAGAGAAGAGGATAAAGGTGGACCATAACAAGTATATTTTGGCCCTATTGCAAGTTGTTTGGCCAATCTGCCTTGGAGATGCACCTAACCTGCTAAATCAAGTCCAAGGCAGCCAAAAATAGTAGCATATATGTTGTAGGTGTTCCCAATGTGCTCAAGGTCTGCCCACATCCCCTTCAGCGTGTTCAAAAGCATAACAAGCCATTCCAACTCACTTTTTACAAGGTTTCAACCATATAACTTCGTTTCTTGATTCTTATTTTCATCTTTTGATTCTTAAATACTAATTAACAACTAATAACTGATCTATTAGTTGATTAATTAGTTTTTGAGACAGATTCTTTCTTGGCGTTCTTGTGTCCTTTTCTCTTTTATTTTTGTTGTTGTTTCTTGATTCAAGTACAACAGTTTGTTTTTGAGTTTTCTTTTCAATTTCAAATAAGAATCCATTTCAATCCCAAGCCAAAATTGTTACCAAGAATTCTCATTAGAGTATAAATTATCTATAAACGCTTGCAATACCAATTGAGAGACAAAACAATGGTATGAACTCTAAGAGCTTGTGATGTTGATTTCTTAACTCTAGCTTATTTGTTGTTTTTGTTTTTGTTTTTATTTAGTATTTTTTTTATTAGGTACAATGGCTCTGAAAGGAGAAACATCACAAATTATGGATGAAAACACCTCAAATGCTATCTTAGTGGCCTTTGTAGCTCCCAATCGTCAATTTTACTCCCTTTGAAGCTAAGATAGATAACATGTGTAGAAGGATGGATAACATGTTAAATATTCTAAATTTCTCTAACACTACTCTTTGCAATCCACCAAACTTTCAAGCTTACTTGAGTGTCCATGCTCAAAATGTCTTCCCTAAACTACGCCAAACTCCACTAAACCAAAGTCAACCCAATCAAGTTGAGGATAAAGAGGAAGAGGAAGCTAAGAATAGCGAGAAGAAATTATCTTAAGAAGGAGAGTTATGTGAGCATGTTGAGCCAAGGATTGAATTAAATAAGGAATAAAAGTAAAACTTAGTTGTAGAACTTGTCAAACCTAAGCTCTTGTTACATGCTAACCATGGAAGTAGCATTTTTTCTAGTACCAATACTTTTCTCTTACAGGTTCATGAGCCAATGCTCCCAAAGGAGGATTCAAAGTAAACTTCTCAAGAGCATAAGTTTAAAGGTCTATATGGGTTCTTATTCAAGGACTCTGAATTTGATGAACACTTGACTCAAACGAGGAACCTAATCAAACTCCCAGGGATCTATGGATACTTTAAGACAATAAGTGAATCATCTAACACCATGGATAGGAAAAAAGAGCTACTTACCAAAGGAATTCCTACAAAGAGGCAAAGGGATCAACATTATAGGTCCTAGTTGAAACATGGGAGGAAAGATCCTATAAAGCACCTATGGAAGACAAAAGAACAAGTTCAAGGCATTGCTTTCAATTTATGTACCTACCCCCTCTTATTCCTAGTGATCCTTGGAGGCATGATGATATTTTTCTCATATTGGCTAGACTTTGAAGTTGATTGATATCATGTTATCTCATTAGAGTATTAGTGTCTTCAAGATTCTTTTAGGGAACTTGTCTTCGATGCTTGAATTATGTGGGTTTTTCAATCTAAATGCTCAATCTATGTACTGCTTTAGGAAGAGTCCTTGGTGTGTACATGATGTACAACTTTTGTCTCCTAATCTTTGCCACACTTGTGTGGCTGGACAATTTGAAGTAATAGGAAGGACTCTTAGAAACATGCTAAGTTCCAAGAAAAGAAGTCACCCAACTTCTTAGGTATACCCTTTGGTTTGGAGTGAATTCATTTCTCATAGATTTCCTTATTCCTCTAACAGTATGATTCCATTGGTAAATGCACTTCTTGCGGGAATTTGCTTGAAGGGAAAAAATGTATTGTGCTTATATTTTCTTGTCTCATCTAGTCGTATACTTATGATTGAGGGTAATTTAGATGAGAGTATTTTCATTAAATATTTTCTTTTCTATCTTTTTGCTTATGATAATGATAACATTTATGTTGAAAATGCATTTTGTTTGAACATGAGTTGTCTTTAAAGGAAGGTGTATGTGCATCCTGATGACTTGAATCCATCCTTCGTTATTCCAACTTCTATTGATTTAATTACTAGCTTTCTTGAGTACCTTGCTACTCTCAAGTATGGAAAAACCTTGGACGGGACTCTTCTTCTTTATACCTTTCTTTACTACCTCTTTGTATTTGATGACATCCATGTTGATGTTAGATTTGTTTTAGATAGAGGTAGGAGTTCTTGGGTATGGTCTTTTGGTTAAATAATGAAACTCTTGTGTCTTACGACCTTAGTAGTTTCCTAGTGCCATAAGGCTTCGTATAGCCAAGACCTTTATGTAGTAAATGATGAATTCGTTTTATTGATAACAAAGGATCGTTAGTTGTATGTCAAATGGGTGTCTCTTTGGCCTGGATGTGTTTATGTTAACCCTTGTGTTAACCCTTGTACTTTGAGAAAATGTTGGTTGTGTGTTCTTCTCTTTAAGGTTAAATTTTCGAGGACAAATCTTCTTCAAGAAGGAGAGGATGATACAATTCAAATTGTCTCCGATGCTTTGGATAGGATGCTTATGGATCCCAAGGTGCTTGATGACTCCTTGATGATATCAAAAGGTGTCAATTAGCTGAATATTACCTATAAGGAGGGTCAAGGGACGTTTAAGGGGCCAAGGGAGGGCAAGACGGGGCTAGAAAGTCCTCGAAAGACGACATGCGCCCCATCTGCTTTGGATATGCACCCAACCTACTCTAAATTTGCTAGAGCAGGTCAAAACAGACCCATATACCTTTGAGATGCGCCCTACATGCTTGAGTGGATGCTTAATGGGATACCAGGCCTTGTTCATTGAAAATAGGTCACTTTTGGGTCCAAAAGTGTAATAATTAGCCCTAGACTATAAATAGGACCTCGCTTTCATTTAGTAGTTAGATTTTGATGAATTATGAATGTATACTCTTTTGAAAGTGTGAGTCAAGCTTGGATTAGCTTGTGTTGATACCTTGTATTGAAACGTGGGTTGCTTGGGAATCCGAGATATTGAATAGAGGTTTAGGAGTTTAATATACCCTTAGTTTGCTTTCTCTTCATTCATTGTGTCTATCTATTCTTTCCTTCCATCTATCCCTTTATCTTTCGTATTTGTATAGTAGTTTAGTTTTCGATTCCATACTTTGTTCCTATATCACCTATAGTTTCAAATATTTTTAAATAGGGAGATATTATAATTTCACATGTTATAAAGTTTTCAATGTTGTATGTAACATGCGTATTCATACACCAAACATATCAAAATTTAAACAAAATAAAAATCTTCATAGATACTTTTTTTTTCAACTCCAGAAGCAAAAGTGTGAGGATATACAGAGAAAAATCCAACAAAGTGGATATAATTCCTTACCAAAGTGTATCAAAAAATATTTTAATTGCAAACTTTCAGATAATTTGGCCAATTTCAGTTATTATGATAATGTAAAGATCATTAAATGTCATTCAAGACCGTGACCAATTACAATTGACTTGAAGGAATATCAAGTTCGTCGTTCTATGGTTTTCACAAGGTAATGTACTACTCTCAGAATTCTAAAGAAATAATTACCGTATCGAAGCTCACATAAAATATTATAATAACTGATAAATTTAAACTGGAATTTTTTGAGATAAAATAAAATTTCACATAAAAAAAAAAAAAATTCTGATTGTTTTTTTAAATATACGATGAACTAAAATGGACAAGTTTAACATGTCCTAAATCATATGAATCAATCTTAAACACAAACGATTTCATTTTAAATTATATTAGCCACAAATAAATCATGCTTGCAATACTCATCACCCACAATTATAATATTGTATTGATAACACTTTATCAAACTCAAATAAAATTTTTACCAAATGTTTATCACCTCTATACCACCTCAACTAATTCCATTATTTTTCATATGTAAGTTTAATAAGAACTTTTTCATTCCAAGAATTTGAGTAGTTTCAGAATCACCAACGTATAAAAATCATTCTTCTTCAGCTTGGGTGCAAGATACAGAATTAACTTTGTAGCACAAATATGCTTAGTAGCATCAAAGTAACACCCAAACTTTCACATATTAGAAACACGATTCGCTAGAAAAATGACCACATAATTTATAACATCCGCTAAAATAAATTTATTTTTATTAGCGGGATTATCATTTCTCCATCTTCTTCTATATTGAGAGGTATAGTGAATAAATTCTCCTCAATCATAATAATTGTCTCATATACAACAACAACAGCAACATTAAATTCTAATTATAACCGAAGACCAGAATCTTGAGCAGAATCACCTAATTAAATTAAAAGAAACTGCTGGGAAAAAAATGCAAACGTAGATGTCCTATCTACAAATTCATTCTGTGAAGTAACATATTATCATGTCTCACGAACTGGTCAACCTAAATTTTATGCTAAACTGTTTTTATTTTCTTTCCCAACAAACAACTAGATAGCATATGCAAATGTCATTATTTAACAATACATTACTTCTTCAGGTGAGCGTCAATTTGTTCAATTACCATTTTATTGATTTATCAATGAACCAAAGAGAAACTAAACAACCACAATAATGTTGCATTTTACTATACAGTTAAAGTTTGAAAAAATATACCTTTACTCTTTGTTAAAAAAAATGTTCCAGATGATACTTCATAAATCAATCTAAGCAGTGGAAAATTCTTAGATATTGATATTGGTCGGATTTACCGATCCTCTTCAAATTAAAATAGAGATTGATCCAACTTCAACAAAATTATTATATCGATTTTTCGTAAGAACAAAGTCTGAAATATCCTTAAAATTGTTGTAAATTAATCTTATGGAAAACACCTTCACGAATACTTGTATGAAATTCTTCAAAGCTTAAGGCATACCTTTGTCACTGTCCCTAAGGATATTTCACTCGATATGGATATATCTCCATGATTCAACAAGCTCTTCTAGTTAAACTAGGAGTCAGAATCTAACAAAGATTAAGTAAATAAGAAAATCTAGCAAACTAAAATATAAGAGGAATCAAGGATTATTCTTAAGTCTTACTGTAATGCCCCGTACGTTGCCACATCCTTTTCGGCTTAGAAACAAATTATGTGACTCTTATAATGAGTAGAAAACATTTTAGGGTGAGTTTGGGAACTTTAGGGGAGGTTTTAGAAGTAAGATGGGACCGTGCGTTGCAAGGAGAGGATCGTGTATTTGCCCTGTATCGCGTAGACCATCGAAGGGGATACTGCCTCACCCGCACAATGACCCTGTGTTGTATGGTCTAGCCATCCAATGGGCCTGCATCGCACGGTGTTGGGCCACGCGATGGGGTGTGCGTTGCACCCCCCTCCCTCCTCCAGTGTATTTGACGGGATTTCATTTTTATGTTTTATTTTAAGGGTGTTGGATCATTTTACACTACGAAAACTGATTGTCATCCACTCTAAATGTTCTCAAGTCCCTAATTACGACTTTCATTAGTCATAAATCCATGTAAACTTTTCCACAAAACAAAAAGAAATAAAAGCATCTAGGGTTCAAGCTTCAAGGCAAAATAATCAAAATTTTCTTGAGATTCGTCTGTCAACAGGTATATAGAACGGCCTCACTACTTACATAACTTTAAAAACATGTTTCCTACTTTTAATTTTGTATAGAGTTTGAATTTCAAACTTATTTCAAGAGCATGTACTTAGAACTCAATTGATGCCAAGAATTACGAATTTAACTAATGTTGTGGGTTCGTTTATGATTGACAAAAAGATTGAGTTTTTGAATGCTTTCTTTATCCAATTGTTTGTTTCTCAAGTAAACGGGTTGGAGAGTATTACTTGCTTAACACATAGCTATATTTTTGGTATAAATGATTATATGCTTTGAGAGAGATGATTTCATTTTAAAGATTATAAAGGTGTCTCGAATGAAATATATTTTGCCTAAACCCTTGCACCAATTTTTAAAAAGAGCTCTTTTTTGATCTGAAATTACCTTGTTTGGTCAATGATGCATTTTTGAAAGGGCTAAAGAGAAGAAAAGAGAAGGTTTATTATATTTGCAAGTCTTGGTATGACGATACCAAACAAGAGAATGCCCTTAAGAGAAAGATATGATTTTTAAGAATTGACGAATGTTTTAAAGAGGCTAAAATATAGGCTTAAAGAGAGTTATATGGTTAACTCAGAAGGCATGACTCCGAAAGGCTCATCACCCAAAACTGTGTGTTTTGCCTATGCGAGGTTGATTATGTCCTAAAATATGGATAATCATTGTATACTTGCTTCATGCCTTGGTATACTAGAGAGAAGAGACTCCATTTCTTACGACAAACTTGGATTGGGGGCTTGGCCGATAAGTTAAATCCAAACCCACATAGCTCATGGTGTATAGATATAACGGGTGTACCATCTAGCTCAAAATAAAGAAAAAGACTTGAGTTTATGTTTAAGAGTTGAGTCTATGTCTAAAGTGATTACTTGAAGTCCTTATTTATATCCCTGTGATTTGACTTCTATACTCATGACTATTTGTATGAAGCATATTTTATCTTTGGTTGTTTTACAAGCCAATACATTCCACATATTGATCGTTCTTGGATGACTACATCATCTCCTGATGTAGGTTTGGAAGCTTTATCTCATTGGTCTGTTCAACATTAGGATTCCTCGATACAACATCAAAGTTGGTGATCTCTCTATCTCTCGAAAGACCTTTCATTTTATAGTTTCAGTACTTGTAATTTAATGGTATCGCCGATGCCACGTCCTAGCTTAGAAAAATTTTCTTATGTTAGGGGCTTTGTATACTGGTTTGGTTGAAATATTTGATGCCATATGTTTAGAGTCTGGGATTATTGCTTTTATCTAAATTAAACCTTTTTATTTAAGTCTATTTTTACATATTTTAGTTATGACTATGCTATAAGATAATAATAAGGGTTTTCTCTAGTAAGGGGTTTTCTCTGGCCTTCATGGGCCTGAGATGCTCATCTCAAATAGGGTTGGGCTTAGGTCGTGACAAACTTGGTATCGAAGGCAATTTTAGGGTCCCAAGGTATCTACAAAGTCGTTTTGAGTAGAGTCCCTTTTATGGGTGTATAGAGTTCCACACTTATAAAAAGGAGGCAACAAGATATTTAAGAATGTTTTTCTTTCTTCATGATCTAGTTTGTGTTAGAAAGTCTAGTTCCAAGTGAATTCTTCAAACCTCTAATTTCCCACATTTCGAATCATGCTTCCACGAAGAACTAATGACCAAAGGGCTTTAACTAGAACCTCCGACCCCATGGGGGCAAGTGCTGAAGAAGTTCATAATACTCATGGTATGTGAACCCGATATGGGATCTGATTCTACTGCTCTAGTTTGGGGTTCCACTAGCCCTGACTAGTCCTCTTCAGACTCATAGGATTGGTTCCCCATGTACCCAGGTCCCTCAAAGAGAAATCTCAAATACAGAGTTTAAACAAACCATCCACATATTTGCTCAAATTGTGTCATCTCAATCCCATCATTCTGGTAGTGCTAGCTTTGTTATTGGTTCTTCGAATGCTACTCATGTTAGTTCTTTGTATCATTGGCATTGTTCAGGTGAACCTGGCTACACAACAACTCTGACTCTAGCAGAGGATCTAGTTCACTAATTTATGTGGATGAACCCACCAACCTTCATGGGGTCCAAATTTAAGGAAGATCCTCAAGAATTTGTTGATAAAATGGAGAAGATTGTCAGCGTAATACATGTTAGTAATACTAAAGAGGTAGAGTTTGCAACCTACCAGCTTGAGGGTATCATATCAATGGTATGACGAGTTGAAGAGGATTAGGGGTAAAGATGCAGAACCTGCCATTTGGGAGGAATTTATGATGCCTTCTTTGATTACTTCTTTCCACAGAAGTTAAAAAAAGCCAAGGATGAGGAGTTTGTGAACTTGAAGTAGGGAAAAATAAGTGTTAACGAGAATGCTCTGAAATTTACTCAGTTGTCTCATTATGTCCTAGAGATGGTGTCTAATATGAGATCCCAAATAAGAAAGTTTGCTTCTGGTCTTTCTGATGATTTTATGATGGAATGTAAGGGGGCTATGTTTAATAATGAAATGGATATATCTAGGTTGATAATGTATATGCAAAATGTTGAGAATGAAAAAAAGATATTTGTAGAGGTAGAGTAAAAAGGCTACACATGAGGATTAGGACACGAGTCAATAATATAGTGAAAAAAGGGATGAGGAGTTTGTGAACTTGAAATAGGGAAAAATAAGTGTTAACGAGAATGCTCTGAATTTTACTCAGTTGTCTCATCATGTCCTAGAGATGGTGTCTAATATGAGATCCCGAATAAGAAAGTTTGCTTCTGGTCTTTCTGATGATTTTATGATGGAATGTAAGGGGGCTATGTTTAATAATGAAATGGATATATCTAGGTTGATAATGTATATGCAAAATGTTGAGAATGAAAAAAAGATATTTGTAGAGGTAGAGTAAAAAGGCTACACATGAGGATTAGGACACGAGTCAATAATATAGTGAAAAAAGGGGCATGCACCGGTCCAAAAAGTATCTTGCGGTAATGCCTATTCCTTCGCTAGTGCACCAACCCCTACAACTTCTAGTGACTAGTGATTTTAGCATAGCCATCACCTGAGGATACAGGGTACTCAGTTTCTAGGTAGTGTAGCCTAGCCCGCTTAATCATATCCTCCCTGCAATACTTGTGGAAAACTGTACCTAATAAATGCCAATTTAGGAGTCATATATCCTAGCATTGCGGTCAGGTATGTCCTAGCATTGCGGTCAGACTGGTCACATTCTGAGAGAGTGTCCTTTGGCACCGAGAACTTTTAGGGGAAATAAGGCCCCTACTACTACTTCTTCCACCCTAGTTACAAAGGGGACTACTTCTGGTATGGACGAGGGTCCCAACTTTCTGTCTGCTTTATATACTCAAAAGGATTCTAAGTCCTTAACATATATTGTTGCTGGTATGTTACAGATTTTCTCCCATGATGTTTATGTGCTACTTGACCCTGGTTTCACTCTATTTATTTAACCCCTTATATGGCTATAAATTTTGGTTTCGGTCCCAAAAATATCTATCCATCTTAGTTTCTATACCTATTGGTGAGTCCATTATTGCTAGAAAGGTCTATAAAAATTGTGTTGTGTCTATTTCTCAATGAGATACTATGGTGGATTTTATAGATCTTGATATGGAAGACTTCGATGATATTCTTGGGATGGATTTGCTCCACTCTTGTTATGCTTCTGTGGACTATAGGACCAAAAAGTTCACTTTTCATTTTCCAAATAAACCGGTCATAAAATGGGAGGATAGTCGGTTAGCACCAAAGAGAAGTTTCATCTCTTACCTTAAGACCCAAAAAATGATTTCTAAAGGTCGTTTATACCATTTGGTTTAGTTTAAGGATTCTAGTGTTGAAAGTCCCTCACTCTATTATGTTCCTATTGTTAATGAATTCCCTAAAATCTTTCATGAAGATCTTCTTAGGATACTATAATGCCCCGAGAGTACACCCTGGATGCCACACGGTGCTTACGACCCCGAAGGATCACAAGTTAACCTATGACTGATATCTTCTGCGAGCACTGAATAGTAATACTGAAATAAATGCAGAATTAAGCTGAATTGTCATAAGGTTCAAAATCTAAATACTGTTAAATAATAACATCTGGTAAAAATATCTAAAAACTAAACACTGTCTGAACTATTTGAATATAAATTTGAAGGTACAAGCCCCCAACTAACTTCGACTACTAATATAATGATAAACTGGATTACTAAAACAAAAGCATACCCTTGATAGATGAGGACTTACTACTATATTTACAACTGCTGACTGGATCTATCTAAGCGTGGTCAAGAACCTGAGCGTTTGAACCTATAATATGAGATATCATAGTGTAAAGAAAGAGTATGTGTCACTATATGGAATGTACTGGTATGCTAGATGAGGTAAGGCTGAACGCAAGGGTTGAAATGCATGAACAATAATTGACTGAAATGATATAGAGCAACTGAATATGAGAGTACATGGATAACTTAAACTGCTATAAATATTGAGTATGCAATACTGTGCATATACATATACTGTAATTGAGCTTTTCTGAAGCTACATACTGAGTTGTGATAACTAAGCTACTAATACTGATTTATTGTATCTGACAGCCCTAATTCTGTAGAACTAAACTGAGTTCTAGACTGAGACTGCGGGAGGTAATCATCTAACCGACATGCCCCAAATTTGAGCTGATAGGGGTCCAACCCATGACCCCAGTTGGAAGGGTGATAATACTATGCTACATTTACTAACACTGGAAAACCAGGATGCCAAGCCTTACTGATGGGTGACACCTAGGCGGAGCCAAGCTTAATCTAATGGGTGACCCCTGGAAAGTAGTCAAGCTTAATTTGATGGGTGACTCCTCATCCTATGCTGGCTACGTAGTTCTAGACTATAAGGACTGCTAATAACGACTCTTTCTCTCTAATGGGGAAGCCTTCATCCCTGCACTCACTCGATGCTAAATCCTACTCCCAACTGAAAGACATTGAACTGAGTATACTGAACTGGAATGGATGGATACTGAGTTTACTGATGTTTTCCTGAGTTTTGTAACTGACTGAGTTCTACTGAGTTCTGTAGATGACTGAATTCTACTGATTGTGACATGACTGATACTATTCTATAACTAAGACTGGCAGTAAATAGCTAGATTATCGAGTATTAAATACCCCCAAGGACTAGATAGCATAAAAAGAAAGACATAAGATGATCATAAAGGCATAATAATACTTGTTTGCTAACAATGCACTCATTTAGACATTTTGTCAAACAATTGATATACATGAAATTGTGCATGAATGGGATCACATAATAACAAGTCATGCTTTCACTAGTCAATTCATATAAGCATTTCATCAAATACTTGTAGGGAATAAGCTTGTACATGATTGGGACCGGATAATAACATGTCATGATTCCACTATTTACCTTACATAGGCAATTTAGCAAACACTTAAGGAGCATGGATTATTTACATGATAATGGCCAACACATTAACATCATGATACATTAATCAATTTCTAAACTCAAGGGTTTATCAAGATAATAACATATTTATCACACATGCTATTCAATTTTCATGAAACTTGTAATTTAATCATGGATTGAAACCCAACTAGTATCATGAACATGAATTCAATCTAATTCAAACATGAAAATCATGAATCTGAGATCTTGTATATTTAAAAGGGGTTCTTGGACTTCATGGGTGAAAGAAGCCCATGAGAAGAAGAGTTCTTGAAGGTTCTTGGAGGATTTCTTGAGGATTGACCTTGATTCTTGAAGCTAGGGTTTTCGCCTCTTAAGAAAGAATGTTTTAAATCTTGAGAAAAGTGAGTGAATAATGAGATATTAGGTTATTTAGGGTATAAATCCCATGTTTAGGATGATTAGGAGTTTTGAGAATTCACCAAACAACCCCTGAAATTAAATAATGGAAGCTGGAAATCCCAATTTTTTACCTCGATGTGACACGGTACAATCGCACCGACTCACTGGAAAGTGGACAACTGAGAATTGGATTGATGGCGCGATATGGTGCCATCGTGGTGCCTTACTGAATGGGAAACTGGGCCTTGTCGTGATGCGCCATTATCATACAACAATACTGAAAAAGTGACAATTGGGAAATTGGCTGGTGATGCGATACGGTGGTATCGCTTTGGCTCACTAGAAAATGACAATTGCCATTTAGACATACTCCGCGATGCGCTGCTGGCTTGAATGATGGCGTTTAACGACTAAAACTTAAAATATCCGTAACTTCTTTACCGGTTATCGAATTTAGGCGAATTTTATATTGTTGGAAAGTTAATTCAATTTTCTATGCAATGGTAGGCTCTAAACTGAAAAATACTAAGCATTTAAAATAATTTTATATAGAATAACTTTTGGACTGAGAGTTAATTTAAGCTAGGGAAATTTGAGTTATTACAATATCTCTTCCTTGGGAACATTCATCCTCGAATAAGACTGGTTAAGTTGAGGAACACTGATAGACTGAGTTTACACATTGAACATGTACACTGAAACATGATTACATGACTGAACTACTGACAAGCAGAGTTCTCCTACTGAACATGCATATCTGATGCATGGAATACATAACTGAAGCTACTGATAAGCTGAGTTTTTATATTGAACATGCATATCTGATGCATGAGTACATAACTGAACTGATTCGTGAATGCATGGCTATCATGTAAAATGATATACAACGGTAAAAAATACCAAGTTTATAACAGTAACTAGATATGGAATTGAGTAAATCTAAGGAAGACTGTCACCTTAAGTTGAGAAATCTAATAAACCTGAGATTATTTATTGAACATTTATGAATGGGAACATGAGAACATGACTGAGTCTAAAATATGTTGCATGATTTGAATATTATAAACTGAATTGATTCCTTGTATATATATGACATGCTATGGGAATGGTCATACAGCTGAGATTAGAGTGAGAGAGTCAACTTATGAGTACCCATTACTCCAAATTGGATTCGTTATGCGAACAGAAATTGAAAGGTTTAGGACATGAAAGCTCGAGGGTTATAATGCATCTCCCCCTTGGGACATTATGTCCCTCGAAGAATGCTGACTTGGCTAAGATACTAAGGAAAAAATAAAGACAATGCACAAGGAACCTACTAATTGAATCGTGACTGAATATTTGGGATCTAAAACTGAGACATGATACATAAACTGGGCTGAACTCGTAACTACTAGGATGCATCATTTTGGAATGGGCATATTGGAGACTTCAGATAGGGCAACTGGGAAGAAAGATGGAAAACCATACGACTTGTCTGCCTGACTGCTAAGCTAGATTCCTAGATTTACGGACTAACTCATACTGAAAAAGTATACTCAACTGGAGTATTTCTTGACCTCTTTCTATAAAGTTCTACTGACTTTATAGAGCAAGGAGATCTTGACATGGTCTGAATAAGGAATCTAAATGAGAATTCACCACATGGCTAAAATTCTGTAATATAGGCACTAATAACTCTACCTACTGAGGTTGGAGCTAGACTGAATTCTCCCACTATATTCAAGCCTACTCAAATCTCTGAAATATATTTAGCCATTTACACATCAACATGACATTCAAGCCTATCTTCATAACTACAGTCTCGTGTAAAACTAGCATGCAATAATATTTTCTTAACATGAAACATTTACTCTCTCCTTTTTAAGCAATTTCTAATCACTAAATCATTTAATAAGGAGAGTTCACTGAAGGTTAAACATGAGAACCTGAAGCATCTATGGACACTATACTAAACTTGACACTTAACTAAGGCCTGGGGAATAGAATATCAACCTTATAAATTTATCAAGAGATCTAGACTGAGGATATACATGACATAAATTTGAATTTAACTGTTCATAAGGAGTATAGCATAAGTCATGGAAACTGAGCATACTGTAAGGCATGAGTACATGAGTCATGTGCTGCATGACCTGAGTTTGAAGTTTCCGTATTCATGGAACATGATTTGTAATACTGAGAAAACTGGAACTCCTTATATGAGAAACTGTAAACGTACATGATTTTTGATAATGTTCACGAATAGGAACTATGATCATAGAGTTGACATGTAAGGCATGAGTAGATATCGTGATAGCTAAACTGCAAAACCTTACACTAAGGTAAGGACGGGTTGGGCATAAACCTCTCCCACTGCTTCTCTATACATACTAATATTACTACTAAAATCTGAAAGTCTGACTTGGTTACTTGTTCTACCATCTCCCCCTTAGCTTAAATTCATTATTCTAAGTCTGTGAACACCTTAATAAACTCTAAATATAACTGAAACCACTTTTCTCTAGATCCTGAGATATAACAATACTCATAAACACTAAACTTGTTCTGAAGGACTACTTCTGATAATGTAAGGCCCACTGCTAGTACTTTCTTCTGATACATGATTCTTAGCTTTGTATTGCCCCAACAATCATCATATAGCAACCTCATTACTGACTAACTTAGAATTCTCAACTTCTCTTTTTACTAGGTCAATCTAGAGATTCAAACTTAAATCAACTGAAACTAAGGTAATACCCCTTCATTTAATGATTGGTCCATCAGGAAATTGAAGAGGAATGACTCTATTACTAAAATTAACTGAAGGGATTTTTTGAAATACTATAACCGAGCAATTTTTGTATACTCGTTTGGATGGAATAGATTTACCTACTAAGGTAAGCACTAAGAAAGGTTTTGTAAAGATTTTCAGTCTATCTTAAAGTTGACTGCTATGCAAGGAGTTATAAAAGACAGAGAAGCTCCTCGAGCTAATAAGGCATAAATATGTAAATGGAAGATCTTTAATGTACCAGTAACCATATTAGGAGAATTTTATTGATCTTGTCTGGACTGAAGTACATAAAGTTTGTTTGGGCATTGCCTACTGGCGGCAGTAAAAGTGGCACCCTACTGATTCGGGTGACCGAACTAAGCTGAAGGACGGTGGTACTGACCCTGTGAACCCGACTGAGGATAATCCCTGACTTTATGGCCTAGCTTTCCACACTCAAAATAAATATCACTACCAGCTTAACACATTCTCTTATGGTTCTTACCACGTTCTTCGCAAAGCGGATTAGTACGAACACTTTCCTACTACCTTGTGACTTAGAGTTTAATGTTAAGGAGAAAGAGGATTATAATCCCATACTCATGCAAATCAGGAAAGATGTTGGTCAGCAAAAACTTCTGGCTTTTGAGATTGGAAGAGATGGTGTTCTATGCTATCAAGAGAGGTTATTTTTTTCCAATATTGATGGGTTGTGAGAGAGGATTTTGATTGAAGCCTATATATCCATCTCATTTGACTAAAATGTATCATAATTTGAAGGAGATATATTAGTGAAATAATATGAAAAGAGATGTTGTCAACTTTATTGCTAAGTGTGCTAATTTTCACTAAGTCAAGGTTGAGCAGTTAAGGCCGGGTGGTATATCTCAGGATATAGCTATTCTAATGTGGAAGAGGGAGATGATAAATATGTATTTCACCATAGACCTCTTACATTCAAACAATCTATATGATTCTATTTGGGTGATCGTGGATAAAATAACTAAGTCTGTCTATTTTATGCCAGTGAGGATATCCTTTTTAAGAGAGTTTTATGCTAAACTATACATTCAGGAGATACTAAGAATGAATGGGGCCCTATGTCCATTATATCCGACAGAGGTATGGAATTCTCTTCTCAATTTTGGTGGTTATTTTAGAAAAGTTTGGGCACACAAGTGAATGATAGCACCGCTTTCCATCCTCAAACATATGAGAAAGAAGAGTGTACTATTCAGTCATTATAGGACATGTTGAAAGCTTTTGTTATGGTTTTGAAGGGTAGCTGGGTGGACTATTTGCCTCTTATAGAGTTTTCCTGCAATAATAGTTATCATAATAGTAGCCAGATGACAACATTCAAAGCTTTTTATGATAATAAGTGTAGATCTCCAATTGGATGGCATAAAGTGGGTGAGACTATATTGTTTGGTCCATACCTAGTGTATCAAGTAGTGGAGGGAGTTAAAATCATTAGAGAGAGGCTTAAGATCATCCAAAGTCAACAATGGTCTATGTCGATGTGAGTCGAAGAGAGTTTGAGTTCAAAATTCATAATTGGGTGTTCTTGAAAGTTTCTCCCATAAAAGGAGTGATGAGGTTTAGGAAAAAAGGTAAGATCAATCCTCGCTACATTAGTCTATATCAGATTTTAAGAAGGGTTAGAAATGTTGCATACAAATTTAAATTGCTTATGAGTTTGGCATCGGTTCATCCTGTTTTTTATATGTCTATGCTCAGGAAGTGTGTGGTTAACCCTACCTTGGTGGTACCCATAAAGGATATTTGTGTGAAGGATTCCATTTCTTATGAGAAAGTTCCTATTGAGATCTTATATAGGCAAGTTTGGAAGTTGAGAGCTAAAGAAATAGCTTTAATTAAAGTATTATGGAGGAATCACAAAGAAGAAGAAGCAACTTAGGAATTAGAATATGATATAAAGGATAGATATCCCTCAGTGTTCGTACCTTAAGACATAGTTATGGAAGTTACTACTCCTAAGATTACTTTTATCTTTCAAGATACTTCTTAAATCGGGCTAATTGTGTCCTTAATCATTAATCAACTTCCCTATATGTTGACACATCCTTTTTGGCTTAGAAATGATCCTACGTAACCCTTAGAATGAGTATAAAATATTTTGGGGTGAGTTTGGGAACATTGGGGAAGGTTTTAGATGTAAAATAGGACTGTGCATTGCAAGAGGAGAATAGTGAATTGGCCCCTCATTGCGTAGACCATCACATAGGACTACTGATTGTACCACACGATGTCCCTATAGCTCATGGGTTAGGCCATGCGATGGGCCTTCTATATACGGGGGTGGGCGACACGATGAGGTGTGTGCTGCACCCCCACCCCCCATGTTACCTAATGGAATTTCATATTTATGGTTTATCTTTAAGGGTGTTTAGGTCTGTTTACACTATGAAACTATTCCCCATCCACTCTAAATGTTCTTAAGTCCCTAAATACATCTTTCATCAGTCATAAACCCATTCAACTTTTCCACAAGACACAAAGAAACAAAAGAATTTAGGGTTCAAGGTTCAAGGTGGAATATTTAAGATTTTCTTGAGTTTATTCTACCAATAGGTATGTAGAACGACATCACTACTTATATGGGTTTAAAAACATGTTTTCTAAACTCTTAGTTTTATATAGAGTATGAGTTTGAAACTTATTTCGAGAGCATGTACTTAGAACTCCATTGTTGCCAACAATTATGAATTTAACTAATGTTGTGGGTTACTTTATGATTGACGAAAAGATTGAATTTTTGAATACTTCCTTTATCCAGTTGTTCGTTAATCATATTAATGTGATTATAAAGTATTACTTTCTTCACACATGTCACAGCCCAAACCATGGCCTTGTATTAACGGGTACCTCAAGTCCTACATAGATCGGAGATCACCCCCTTCAGCTAACCTAGCTAGCTCAACAACCTCAAGTGTTGAATGAATTCCAAATATATAACAATAGAGTACAAAACAAGACTAATCATAACTTCTAAAATGTCTAAACCAATCCACCAAAACAACAACCCAAGTCCATGATAATCCAACAAAGCCTCTATAATCCAAAGTCAATAAAATGTCAGTACATGCCCATGACAATAGCCGAAACCAAGTCTAATCAAAGTCTAAGACATAGAATATAAGGACCATGAAATGAAGCCTGTTGATGTATGGAATCGCACTATTTCACTGTCAACTCACGAACCACTCAAATATCAGATCACAGTGCAGGAAAAATAAAAGAAGTTTCGGACCTATATCACATGGAGATATAGTGTCCGAAGATGGTTAGTGCTTATAATGCTAGCATGTAACTCAGGGATAGAGGAATAAAATAATGCCATCATTCAAAACCAAGTAAAATCATCATATGCAATTATATGTATACATACATATATATATATATATATATATACATATATATATATATAGTGCTGGGATAGGGAACAAGTCATAACATGAACTTTCAAAACCTTAACCTAGGTTTTGTAGCATAACCAACATATAATGAGACACCCACAGTCTATATAGACCTAAATCTCCCTTACCTAGAAGGGCCCCAGTTCGTGTAGTCGCACGAACCCGAGAATATCTACAACCGTATATGCCATTATGGGGGACTCAAACCTTCCTACATAATCAAGGTGACTTAAGCACCAATGTATAAAATATGGGGGACTTGAACCTCCCATTCATATATCTATTCAGGGAACTTGAACCTCCCGATCATATAGACACCCTCTCAAGCTACGCTAGTTTCCAGTGTTAGTTCTTTGGACTCCACTTTCATGGCTCAGCTACACATCTCGCTTTAAATCCTAATTAAAATATTCATTACACATATACACAACCATTAATCCAATTACTAACCATAGGCATCCCATTGGTATTGTCATACCACCCCCCACTTGCAAGCATACAACATGCCATAACCATTATAAATCAACTTTAGGACTTGAATCCATTGTCTAAATAAACATATCAATTCAATTCAACATTGAGGGACTCGAACCAATTTATCCAATTAAACTACTAAGGTTATAATTAAATCAATTTATGGAGATTAAGGCCTTTACAAAATCATTTACAAATCTTCAACATTCATAGGCTAATACCATAGTTCAAAACATAATTCATATGTGAAAAATTCTTCTCATTGATATTTTCACAAACAGGTTGAGGGTATACCATTATCAAACCATTATTCATGCCAAAAACCATCAAGCTAGGGTTAGCCATGACCCATTCATTAAACAACAATTCCTATATCCCACAAGTGCGAAACCATTATCAAAACATGTATAATCATAATTTAAAACATGTGAAAACAATACTCAGCATTATGCATTCAAACCCTCAACCATGGTTTTCAAAATCACCATCAATCATTAATGAAAAATGTTAAAAACACATGATTTTTGTGAACTAACAATGAAGTAAGAGTTACATGCTTGAGTTACGAAGATTCAAGGAGAGATTTTGATCTTTAAGCCTCTATATGACCACCTTGAAGAAACCCTAGCCTAATCTTCTAGAGAGGTTTTAGGGAGTGTTTAGGGATCTCAACTGTAGAATAAAATCCAAATATGTGTTATAAGATTTGGGGTCTTAAGGGATTGGGGTAGGAAATGTCCAAAATAACCTCAGCTTAAAAGCTGTAAAAAGAATGCAGGTGGGTATGGTTGGACCCTTCAAATCGTAACCACATCATACGAATGGTACCATCAACTCATCACTTGATCAAAAAGTTGGACACCATATTCTATCCAGCATACGACTCCCTTTCCTAACTTGAATAATCACCATACGACTAGTATCATCAAGTCGTACCTTAGGCAAATCATATAAGGCTAGAAACTGGACAACATATGATTTGGACCCTACATCTCGTCACTTGAGCATACAACTTGTATGGAGTATTCTCGTATCTAGAACAGAACATGACTAATATCACACTATCCAACATATGACTAGGTTCCCTAGACTCGAAACCAAACTGTACGAGTGATGATATGAATTGTATGATGCTCAAAAGGTTTAAGACTTAAGAAATTTTGCAAGGGCCAAAGTTTAGACTATTTCAGTCTCCCCCGCCCCCTTAGGATCATTCATCCCTTAATCATAGAATGAGACAATACAAGCATGATTAAGCCTCAAACGTCTCTACTTTTACCTTTAAGACAAAAAAAAATACCAAGGAATTCAAAATCCATCATAACAAAGATAGAAAACAAGCTATTAAGAACAACACATACCTCAAGCACAATTTTCCAAAATCAAAAATAGGAATGGATACATAGACTTCATGTCCTCCTCGGCTTTCTAAGTAGCTTTTTTAGACTTTTGGTTTCACCATAGAACATTCACCAAATCCACATATTTCATTTGAAATCGACAAACTTTTTGATCTAAGATCCTCTATGGGACCTCCTTATAGGACAAAGAATCTTAAATACCAATGATTTCAAAGGGAACAACCAATGAAGGATCACCCATGCATTTTTGCAACATAGACACATGAAATACCCAATGAATAGAACTCATACTGGAGAGAAAATCTGACTCACATAAACATTAGCAACCCTTCTCAACACCACATATGGGCTAACATACCAGGGACTGAGCTTCCCCTTTTTTCCAAACCGTATTACACCCTTGATGGGGACACCTTCAAGAATACCCAATATCTAACCTCAAAATTAAAATACTTTTTCCTCACATCCACAGAGGACATTTGGAAACTTTGGATGGTCTTAAGCCCATCTCTATAATACCCAGTACTTTTCTTAGTCCCGTTTAGCTCCTGCTGTGTTAAGGGTCTACTATAAAATTGTATAACTCTTGATACATGTATACTTTTGTAGCTCTAGACCTACCAAATTATAGATAATTAAATTAGCTTTCCAACAATACCAATTTCACCTTAATCCGATACTCAGATGGGAAGTTATGGAATTTTTAGTGTAAGAAAGCTGGCCAACGTGATAGCACTGCATCGCGGTGGAGGGCATATTTGCAATCGTACTCTTTCTAGTGAAGCATCACAATTATGTTGTATCACAGTGAACCCTAAAATCCCATTCTCCCTTTTCCAGTAGCTTACCGCGATTAGCCTATATAGCGCCAGGAATCGTGGTAGAGCATAGCACTGCATCGCGGTGGAGTGCAAAATGACACTCGTCCTTTTCTAGAGACGAACACGATTATGACGCATCATGCCATAGCAAAAAATAGCACTTGTCCCTTTTCCAGTAAGCCACCACGATAGCACCGTGTCGTGTCGTGATACAAAATTGGGATTTTTAGTTTCAAACTTATTTTTACAAAGGGCAACTTAGTCTTTTCCCAAGCCCTCAATTTCTGAAAAACACTAGATTAAACCTATTCTATGCCTAATACACTCATAATTCATTAAATTACTCTCTAAGAAACCCTATCACTTCAATTTTAAACTTCAACAAATCCAAATTCTATAGTACGTTTTCCAAGATAACCAAAAATTCAAGATTCCCAATTCAAGATCTTCAAGAAACAATCTTCAAGAGCACAAATAGGAAATCAAAGTTCAAGTTTCTTTATCCATTCATCTATTAAGGTATGTGGGGTTTTCAACAAGGATAATTTTTGCATCCTTGTTTCCATTAGTTTTTGAAGTTAATTTCACATGAATTTACATGAGTTTCAAATTAGGGTTCATACCCAACTATTTTTATTTGAATATTATGATCTTACAAGTGATTTACATGTTGAATTGGATGTCTACTTTCATATTTTTATGCGTGTGACATTATTTATCAAATTTAGAATTGAATTTTCAAGACTTTTATTATTAAGCATGAACTTTGTGATGCTTTGAAATGAATTTGATGCATGGGTTATTAAGACCTAGTTTGAACATTGATATTCCTATAATGATTATGCTTTAAGCATCCTATGATTAGTTTATATTCAGATTTTGATTAAAATTTGTTCTTTTGATCTCAGCTAAGATATGGAATCCACTTTACAGTTTTATTACAGATTAAAGTGAACAGATGCATGATTGGTTTTCCTTGTAAACCCTTATACTAGTTTTAAATGTGGATTTCCTACAGAATGAGCATACAAATTAAAGAGAGTAGTATTTAGCACTGAGTTGGGTATGTTTACATGCCCCAGAACTATGAGCCAATGTAGGTTCAGATTATCAAATTATTCCTTTTTTCTATATGGATGAAAGTTACAGATATGATTACTTAGCATAGGTTATACTCCTTGGCAAGAGTATGACACCTCTCCCCAACATGAGGTTTTCCCATAAGAGAACTAGACGTTGGACACTATGATAGCTCACATAGTGTATGTCAATTAGAATAACGTCCCTAAAGAAATGAGTAATCCTAACAGAAAATCTTTTAGAAACTAAGTGTAAAGGCTTACGGTTTTATTTAAATATTGTTTTACATAAGTCATTAGCTATGAGATTTCAGCTTTCATTTTATAGATACAGAGGTGAGTCCTTTAACATTAGCATGTATGATTTGAAAATAGATTTTAAGTATTGATTTAGAACTAAGTGTGGTGGCTCACAGCATTCATATAGCATGCTTTACAATTGATGATTTATGATTACAATTTTCAATTACTCAAGCCTAAGTGAGCCATTATTACTTAGCATACATTGTTCATGAGAAGGATATATATATATATATATATATTCCCTCACTGTTTTACTTATGCATTCACCCCCATATGTTCAGTATATTCCAGAAGTAATGATCCACATATATGTTTATGTGCTATATTTTTTAATAATGTAGGTTCAGGTGCTCAGTTTCAGCAGCGTGAGCGAGTTCGATTATCTCCATCTACATATCGACAGTTGGTGAGTCCTAATAGTTCAGGGATCCATTTATTTAGTTTTTCATCTTATTAAAGTAGTTGATTCAGTATTTTCAGTCAGTTCGAGTCAGCTGGGGGTTTGTCCTGTGGCTCTCTAGTTATTAGTAGTAGTGGCTTGTCAGACTGCTAGATATAATTCAGATTTACAGTATTGATTGTCCAGACTATTGATTCTAATATTTTCAGATATTATGTTTAGATAATTTCAGCTTAGATCAGACAGACTTCAGCATTGATTTTATGTTTATATTTCTCAATTACGAATTTTAAATTTAGTAGAAGTATTACAAGGTTTGCTTGAGGCTACTCGTAGACTTGAGTATCATGTGACGTCTCAGAAAACATTTTTGGGGTGTTACAGACTTGGTATCAGATCCTAAGGTTATATGAGTCCTAGGGAGTCATACAAGCTGTATTACATAGAGTTTTGATCTTTTGTGTAAAGCGCGACACATTTATGAGCAAGAGGCTATGGGACATTTTAGAAAATCATCCTTTTATTTCATAATCTATCATGTTTACGGTGTCTCAATCTTCTTTTAACACATGATCTTACGTGAAAATTGAATATGCCTTCTTGCCAAGCTAATGCATGATAAAATAATAACCAGCCACCCCAGCCTGCTGACCCTTTGAATGAAAATATATCCCATGATGAATTTTAGGCTGCCTTTTAGGCACTGGCCTAGGCTGTGACTGCCAATATTTAGGGAAACCATCAGATGACAGTCCCAGTTCAGTAGAATGGGGATTTAGCAACATCTAGAATTCATGACCTTATGAGAATGAATCCGCCTGAGTTCTTTGGGTCAAAAGTAGGTGAGGACCCACAACTTAGATGAGGTAAGAATGATCACCCAGATTATGAATGTTTATAAGAAGGAGGGTGTAGATTTGGCATCCTATAGGCTGAAGGATATGGCGTATGATTGGGTGGTTATATGGAAGAATAGTAAAGGTAAGAATGCAGCTCCTATGAGTTGGCAGGTGTTTCAACATACATTTATAGATAGGTTCTTTCCGCATCAAATAAGAGAAGCTAAGGTAGAGGAGTTTGTGAACCTAAGGCAGGGCTCGATTATAGTGAAGGAGTACTACCTTAAGTTCAACCAGTTGTCTAAGTATTCCCCTGATACAATGGCTATCCCTAGGTCTAGTATGAGTAAGTTTATTACAGGAGTATCTGGATTGGTAGTCAAGGAGTGTAGGATTGCCATGCTTATTAGGGATATAGATCTTGTAAGCCTAATAATTCATGCTCAATAGATTGAGGCAAAAAATTAAAGAAGAGAGAGAGGAGAAATAAGAAGGCTAGAATCAGGCAGTTTAAGTATGGACAGACTAGGTTTGGAGGGGGAAATCATTTGCAGTTTCAAGGTCACTCGTCTGCACCAGCGCCATTTTCAGTCAGTGCTCTCCCACCCCAGATCTAGGTAGGATTAGTGGGGTAATAATTCTATGTCTAGGTCTAAGAATAGTGTGAGTGGAAAACCCAGTTATCCTTCTTGTGCTAAATGTCGTAAAACTCATCTTGGTGAGTACTTGATGGGACAGAAAGGTTTTATGGTTGTGGTAAGTTAGGTTATGGAATCAAAGAGTGCATGTATGCTAAGCAGGGAAATAAGGATATTTTCCCCTAGACTCAAGCTACTAGCGTACCAACTCCTCTAGGTCGCCTAGTCCCTCCTCTGGGCGCATCATCCAGTACCGGTGGCGGTTAGCGTCAGAATAGATTTTATGCTTTACCATCCCATCAGGAGTAGGAGAGTTCACCAGATGTTGTTACTGGTATGCTTCTTGTCTTTTATCTTGATATTTATGTGTTGTTAGACCCTGGGTCAAATCTCTCATATATGACCCCACTAGTTGCCGTAAATTTTAAAGTAGGTCCTGAAAAGCTCCCTAAGCCCTTCTTAGTTTCTACCCTAGTAGGTGAGCCAGTTGTTACAAAATAGATATATAGGAAGTGTCCTAGCATTGTCCTTCATAAGATCATGTTAGCAAACTTAATAGAGTTAGATATGGTTAACTTTGACCTTATTTTGGGCATGGATTGGCTCCATTCCTATTATGCATCTATAGATTGTCGCACCCGAGTGGTGAAGTTTCAATTTTGCAGATGAGATAGTCTTTGAGTTGGAAGGTAATTCAGTGTCTCCCAAGAGTCATTTCATATCCTATATTAAGGCCAAAAAGTTGATATGAAAAGGATGCATTTATCATCTAGTTTGAGTCAAAGACACTAAGTCTAAGGCTCCAATAGTTCAGTCAGTCCATGTAATCAATGAGTTTCCTAAAGTTTTTCCCAAAGATATGCCAGGGGTACCTCCCGATAGGGAAAGAGAATTTGGTATTAACCTTCTTCTAGATACTCAGCCCATCTCCATTTCTCCATATCATATGGATCCATCCGAGCTTAAGGAGTTAAAAGAACAGCTTAAAGACCTCTTAGATAAATGTTTCATAAGGACCAGTGTCTCTCCATAAGGCACTCTCGTCCTATTTGTGCAAAAGAAAGATTGTTCTTTGCAAATGTGTATTGACTATCGTCAGCTGAATAAAGTCAAAATCAAAACAAATATCCTATTCCTAGGATTGATGACTTATTCGACCAAATCCAAGGTGCAAGTTACTTCTCCAAGATAGACCTTAGATCCGGCTATTATCAGCTTAGAGTAAGGGAATGTGATATTCTAAAGACAGCTTTCAGAACTCATTACGGTTATTGCAAATTTCTAGTTATGTCCTTTGGGCTGAAAAATGCCCCAGCAGCCTTCATGGACTTGATGAACAAAGTGTTCAAATAGTATTTGGACATGTTTTTCATAGTCTCTATTGATCATATTCTTGTCTATTCTCATACTGAGGATGATCATGCAGACTATCTTAGAATTGTGTTGCAAACTCATAGGGATCATCAGTTGTACACCAAATTCAGCAAGTGTGAATTTTTGCTAGGATCAGTTGCTTTTCTCGATCATATTATTTCCAGTTACGGCATTAGAGTCGATCCCCAAAAGACAAAATCAGTAAGAAACTGGCCTAGACCTATCTCTCCATTAGACATTTAAAGTTTCTTAGATTTAGCTGGTGATTATAGACATTTTATTAGGGGTTTTAGTCTATTCCATCCCCTATGTCTAGATTGACCCAAAATAAAGTTAAGTTTCAGTGGTCAGATTATTTTGAGAAAAGTTTTCATGAGTTGAAGACTCAACTCAGTTCAGCCCTAATTTTAGCGCTACCTGATGGTACAGATGGATTCATTGTCTATTGTGATTCTTCAAGAATTGTCCTAGGTTGTGTTTTGATGCTGAGAGGTAAGGTTATAGACTATGCCTCTAGACAACTTAAGCCTCATGAAAAGAACTAGCCTACCTATAATTTTGAGTTTTGTGATGTTGTATTTGCATTAAAAATATAGAGGCACTATCTTTATGGGGTGTATCTCGATGTATTCACGAACCACAAAATTTTGCAACATGTGTTTACTAAGAGGGATTTAAATATTCATCAGAGAAAGTGGTTAGAATTGTTGAAGGATTATGACATAAGTGTGTTATATCATCCGGGAAAAGCCAATGTACTAGCAGACACCCTTAGTACATTGTCTATGGGCAGTTTTGCTCATGTAGAGAATGATAAGAGAGAATTAGTTTGAGAAGTTCAACGGTTAGTTAGATTGGGTGTAAGGTTGGTTGACTCAGTTGAAGGGGACATTTGGGTTTAGAGTAGTTCAAAATCTTCTCTAGTTTCTAAAGTGAGAGAAGCAGGATAAAGACTCCAGTTTGGTCAAACTGAAGTATTCAGTTAAAGACTAAAAAAGTAGAGGTTTTCTCCCAAAGAAAGATGGTGTATTGAGTTATAAGAGTAGATTGTGTGTGTTGTGTTTTGACTATTTGAGGCAGTGGATTATGGAAGAAGATCATGGTACGCGTTACTCCATTCATCCAGGATCTACCAAGATGTACCACGATTTGCAGGAATTCTATTGGTGGAATTGTATGAAGACAGATATTGCATCTTTTGTAGCCAAGTGTGCAACTTATCAACAAGTTAAGGTAGAGCACCAAAAACCTGGTGGCATATTGCAGGACTTTGGTATTTTCTCTTGGAAGTGGGAAGACGTGAACATTAACTTTATGATAGGGTTACCCCATTTGCGTCAACAACGTAATTCGATTGGGGTTATTGTAGACAGATTAAACAAATTAGCCTATTTCTTTCCAGTTCACACATCCTACATAACTGCAGATTATGCTAAGTTGTATATCAAAAAGTTTGTTAGATTTAAGGGAGTTCCATTGTCCATCATTTCAGATGGGGGTACTCAGTTGACCTCTCAGTTTTGTAAAGCCTTTCAAAATGGTCTGGGTACCCAAGTTCATCTCAGTTTAGCTTTTTACCCGCAGACAGACTGTCAGGCAGAGAGGACAATTCAGACCTTAGAGGATATGTTAAGAGCATGTGTTCTTGATTCCAAAAGTAGTTTGGATGACCACTTTCCATTGATCAAGTTCATCTACAATAACAATTACCATTCTAGTATTAGATGGCCCCTTTTGAGGCTCTTTTTAGGCGGAGATATAGGTCACCAGTCGGTTGGTTTGAAGTGAGTGAGAACGCTTTTATTGGGCTAGATATGGTGTTTGAAGATATGGATAAAGTTCAGTTGATTTGAGAGAGATTGAAGGCAGTTCAGAGTCGTTAGAAATCTTATGCAGACGTAAGATGGAGAGATCTTGAGTTTGAAGTCGATGATTATTTTTATTTGAAAGTTTCACCCATGAAGGGGGTGAAGAGATTTTGCAAAAAAGGAAAGCTTAGTCGCCTATATATGGGTCCCTAAAGGATTTTGAGTCGTGTGGGGAAGGTAGCATATGAGCTTGAGCTACCTGCTTGGTTTGAATCATATGATGATCAAAAGGTTCAAGACTCAAGAAATTTTACAAGGGCCAAAGTTTAAGGTGTTTCAATATTCCCCCCCCCCCCCCCTCCTTAGGATTATTCATCCCCGATTGATGGAATGAGGCAATACAAGCATGATTAAGCCTCAAACATTTCTACTCTTACCTTTAAGACAAAAAACAAAATACCAAGGAATTACAATCCACCATCAATAAATATAGAAAACACGATATTAAGAACAACACATACCTCAAGCACAATTTTCAAAGAAATAGGAATGGATACATGGACTTCATGTCCTCCTCGGCTTCCCAAGTAGCTTCCTCGGACTTTTGGTTCCACTATATTACCTTTATAGAAGCCACATATTTCATTCACAACTGAGAAACTTGTCGATCCAATATCCTCATTAGGACCTCCTCATAGGACAAAGAATCTTAAATACCAATGTTTTCTAAGGGAACAACCAACGAATGATCACCCATGCATTTTTTTGTAACATAGACACATGAAATACAAAATAAATGGAACTCATATTGGAGGGAAAATCCAACTCATATAAACATTACCAACCCTTCTCAACACCAGTTACTGAGCTTCTCTTTCTTTCTAAACCGTATTACTCCCTTTATAGAAGACACCTTCAAGAACACCCAATCTCCAACCTCAAACTCCTAATCCCTTCGTCTCACATCTGCATAGGACTTTTGGCAACTTTGGATGGTCTTAGGCCTATCTCTACAATGCCTCATACTTTTTTTAGTCCTGTTTATCTCCTAGTGTGTCAAGGGTCAAATTTAAAAGTGTATAAATCCTAATACGTGTAGAATTTTCCATCTTTAGGCCCACCAAATTGTAGAAAATTGAATTAGCTTTCCAAAAATTCCAATTTTGCCTTAATTCGATACTCAGGTGGGAAGTTATGGAATTTTTAGGGTAAAGCAGTAGGCTAACGCGATATCACCGCATCGCAGTGGAGGGAAGATTCGCAATTATCCTCTCTCCAGCGAAGCACCGCGATTATGCCACATGCGGAGAACCAAAATCCTACTTCCTTTTCTAGTAGCTCACCGTGATTAGCCAGTGTCACGCCAAGAATTACGGTGGAGCATAGCACCGCATCGCGGTGAAGTGAAAAATGGCACTCGTCCTTTTCCAGAGACGAACATGATTACGCTGCGTCGCGCCATAGTGGAAAATAGCACTTGTCCCTTTTCTAGTAAGTCGCCATGATGGTACCACATTGCACCACAATTTAAAATCGAGATTTCTAGTTTTGAACTTACTTTTACAAAGGGTAACTTAGTCTTTTCCCAAGCCCCTAATTCCTGAAAAAACACTAGATTAAACCTATTCTAAGCCTAATATGCTTATAATTCATCAAATTACTCTCTAAAAAACCCTAGAACTTCAAATTTTAAACTTCGAGAAATACAAATTCCACCATTCGTTTTCCAAGATAACCAAAAATTCAAGATTCCCAATTCAAGATCTTCAAGAAACAATATTCATGAGCACAAATAGGAACTCAAAGTTCAAGATTCTTCATCCATTCATCTATTAAGGTACGTGGGGTTTTCAACAAGGATAATTCTTTTGTTCTTGTATCTAAAATTAGTTTTTGAAGTTAATTTCACATGAATTTACATGAGTTTCAAATTAGGGTTCATACCCAAATATTGTATTTGAAGATTATGATCTTACAAGTGATTTAGCTATTGAATTGCATATTTACTTTCATATTTTTATGCGTGTGACATTATTTTTCATATTTAGAATTGAATTTTCAAGACTTTTAATATTAAACATGAACTTTATGATGCTTTGACATAAATTTGATGCATGGGTTATTAAGACCTAGTTTAAACATTGATATTCCAAGAATGACCATGCTTTAAGCATCCTATGATTAGTTTATATTCAAATTTTGATCAAGATTTGATCTTTTCATCTTAGCTAAGATATGGCATCCACTTTACAGTATTATTACCGATTAAAGTGAACAGATACATAATTGGTTTTCCTTGTAAACTCTTATACTAGTTTTAAAAGTGGATTTCCTACAAAATGCGCCTACAGATTAAAGAGAGTAGTATTTAGCACCGAGATGGGTATGTTTACATGCTCTAGAACTACAAGCCAATATAGTTTCAGATTATCAGATTATTCCTATTTCTATATGGATGGCAGTTACAGATATGATCACTTAGCTTAGGTTATACTCCTTGGCAAAAGTATGACACCTCTCCCCAACATGATGTTTTCCTATAAGGGAACTAGTCGCTGGACACTATGATAACTCACTTAGTGTATGTCGGTTAGAAGAACCTCCCTACAGAAAAGAGTAATCCTAACAGAAAAGATTTTAGAAACTACGTGTAAAGGCTCACGATTTTATTTAGTTATTGTTCTACATAATTCATTAGCTATGAGATTTCAGCTTTCAGTTTATAGGTATAGAGGTGAGTCCTTTTATATTTAGCATGTATGATTTCAAAACAGATTTCAAGTATAGATTTACAACTAAGTGTGGTGGCTTACAACACTCATATAGTATGTTTTATCATTCATGATTTATTATTACAGTTTTCAATTACTCAAGCCTAAGTGAATCATTATTACTTAGCATGCATTGTTTATGAGAAAGATATATATATATATATATATTCCCTTACTATTTTTCTTATTCATTGACCCCCACATGCTCAGTACATTCCAAAAGTATTGATCCACATATATGTCTATGTGCTACATTGTTTAATAATGTAGGTTCAGGTGAGTGATTTCAAGCATCTCCATCTACATCCTGATAGTTGGTGAGTCCTCATAATGTAGGGACCCGGTTATTCAGTTTTTCAACTTATTAGAGTAGTTGATTCAGTAATTTCAGTCAGTTCGAGTCAGCTAAGGGTTTGTCCCAGTGGCTCTCTAGTTGTTAGTAGTTGAGGCTTGTTAGACTGCTAGATATAATTCAGATTTACAGTATTGATTGCCCAGACTTTTGAGTCAATTTTTAGATAATTTCAGCTTAGATCAGATAGAATTCCATATGATTTTATGTTTAAATTTCTCCATTATGAGTTTCATATTTAGTAGAAGGCTTACAGGGTTAGCTTGAGTCTACTCGTAGTTTTGAGCACCATGTGACATCTCGAGACCCATTTTCGAGAAGTTACAATCTCTAATCATCTTTAGCTTCTCCATAGCATGGTGAAACAAATCAAGTCCAAACATCTACGCTTCACCAACTTCAAACCACACAATAATAGACCTACAAATCCTATCGTACAATGCCTCAAACGGGACCATACCAATGCTATAATGGTAACTATTGTTATAAGCAAATTCTATCAAAGTCAAATGGTCAAACCAACAACCACCATATTTAATCACACAGGCTCATAGCTTATCTTTCAATGTCTAAATAGTCCTTTCATCTTGCCCATCCGACTGTAGGTGGAAAGTTATGAAGAGATCACTTTAGTCCCAAAACCATGCAGAAAAGAGCACCAAAAATGCGATGAGAACTAAGTGCCATGATCTAAAATAATCAAGAAAGGCACACCATGCAACTTTACCATTTCCTAAAGGAACAACTTCGCATAATCCTCAACAGAATAAGTATTCCTTACTGGCAAGAAGTGACTGAATTTAGTCATCCTAACCATGATGACCCTAATGTATTCACACTGATTTTGCAACCACAGAAGGCTGGTAACGAAATCTATATTAATTTTCTCCCACTTTTACACCGGTATTTTAATCTTTTGGGCTAGCCCTCGGGGCCTCATGTGCTTCACCTTTACTTATCGACACACCATACACTTAGCCACAAAGTTGGCTACATCCCCTTTCATATTGTTCCATAAATATATCTCCTTAAGGTTATGATACATTTTTGTTGAATTGAGGTGAACTGTATACTATAATTCATGGGCCACAGCCAAAATCCTACCTCATAATCCATCCCCATCGGGAACACAAGACCTCTATTGGTACCTCAAGATACTATTACCACTGATCTTGAAGGCCATCACCTTTTTGTTACCTATATCATCTTTGATTTTCATTAAGAGAGGATCCATTACCTATCTCTAATTTATTTCTAAACCAAGAGATGAATGTGCCACTTGTTGCACTAACACACTACCATCTTCAGAGTCTAAGAGATGAACTCCAAGGTTATCCAAATGGTGAATATGCTTTACCAATTCCTTCCTATCCTTATCCATATACAAAAAGCTACTTATGGAAAACTTGCTAAGAGCATCAGCAACCACATTAGCTTTACTTAAAAGATAGTGAAGACTCATATCATAATTTTTTACTAGACTTGAGTAACCTTTTTTCAAGTTAAAATTGCTATCCTAGGCTTGAATAAGGATTATCTGACATTTAAAAGTTGAACTAGATAAATTAGCCTAGTTTGGGGCATAGTGTGCCTAATTATGGAAATTGAGGATTAGAAGAGGGATTGTCTGGTCCACTTTGGCCTAGACTTATGTTAACCTTGTAGTCTTAGTTGTGGATTTTAGACCTAGATAAGGCTAGTAAACATTAGTATAAGGTTACTTCATGACTTGGTATCTTGTATTTATGTTCCTCGGATTGTGGGCTTTGAGCTATGGCTATGATACGTCTTGTGGAACTGATATTGGTCATTTAGAGATGATATTCCTCATAGTCATAATGTTTTACCTTTTGGTTTAATATATCCTAAAGGTGATTACATATGTATCTATATTGTGCCTCCTATATATGAGATGCCTCTTGTGTGAGAAAACGATTACATGCTTATTGATATTATGCCCCTTATATGTGAGATGACTTCTATATGTGAGATGGTTAGAGATATAATATATCTTATGAATATGATTATTTATATGAGTTTGGTTATGTATATGGGCCTAAGGCCGTGATGATGATATTGCGATTATTCTTGATATGTCATTGAGCCAAGGGTCATGTCATGGTAATGAATGGATATCTAAGAAGTGCTTGTCATTGTAAAGTATACATGATTACAGGGTCGTGTCATATGGTATATTGGTCATGACTTATTTGATTGGATATAAGTGATGGCATGCATAGATTTGGTACCTTCATGATTATTGCATTGGTAACCTATGTGATTCTAGATAAAATATGATCTTATGATTGTTTTGCTTAATTAATGGTAAAGCTATATAGTAGTTAGAGATGGTTGATTTGTGGAAAATAACAATGTCCGATTTAGCATAGGCAGAGATTAGTGATATTGATGCCTAAGTTTATAATGTCAATTTGTTGTTAAATGAAGAGTTGTGTATTAACGAGGCTAGATAATAAGTAACATTAGAAATAAGAGATGGCTAGTTAATAATGATAAATAGTTGCTAAATGGTTGATTAATAAATAGTTAAATAAGGATTAGTTGGTAAACGATAGTTAGTTAATAATAAATGGTTTGATGATAAGTGGTTATGTATTGTCTAACAATGGTTAGAGGTTAAATAATGATTAGTTGATAATATGGAGTAGTGGATAAATGACGATTATGGTTTAGCGATGAGCCTTGGCAAGATGTTAGAGGTTAGCTATCTAATGAATAATTGTAAGTTGCTATCCCTCGAAAAAGTATAATGTTTATACAAATAACTAGAGGTCATTTAATGACTGGCAAACTAGTGGTTTTATTATAAATAGCATTGGTTAGCTAATAGCGAGTAGTTAGGAAGTATTGCCTTGATAGATAACTTTGTGGTGATATGATTATGTTCATGAGTATAGTAGTATATGTTATTCTTTAATGGTAATTATGATGGTATTGATACCCGACAAGGACAGAGGATGCTATTATGATGATAGTGATACTTGGCAAGGTTGGAGGGTACTGTTGTGTTAATATTGATATCCAAAAAGGTCAGAGGATACTATTGTGATGATCGGCAAGGACAGAGGATGTAATTATGATGATATTGATACTCAAAAATGCCAGAGAATGCTATTAAGATAATAGTGACACCAGGCAAGGCTGGAGGATACTGTTATGATGATATTGATACTAGGCAGGGCAGAGGATATTATAGGGACATATTGATACCCGGCAAGGATGGAGGTTAATTATGATAATGATGGTTATGATAATGACTGTTATGATGAGTTATGGTATTGATTGTGTACCTTGTATTCATTTCTACTCGTGCATTGCCTATCACAAATATGCACCAATGTCTATCAATTGGTGTGGGACAGTTGCATAAATATGGGTGAAGAATATGCCTTATGTTATTGTATGTTGATTAAACCTTTTGAGTTTGGGGTGGTGGGGGTATGTATAGGCTCGATTAGGTATATGGTTGTCTAGAGTAGCCGATTATTCACGTTGTTATTGATATTGCTATAATTATTGTTATGATTATTATTATGGCTAGCTTATGATAGATTGGTCGTTGATTTGGTATCGAGATTTAAGGTATGTTCTTGGCCTTTTTTATCTTATGATTGCATTGTTATACACTATTATATCATGTTTAGCCATATGTATTAGACACCCTGAGTATGATAGTATCGAATCCTAATAGTATCATGATGAGGTTTTAGAATAAGGATATAATAATCTAGAGTACTCCTTGAGATGACCTCATGTTTACGTGTGTATATATATATTCACATACACAAATGTTTCTAGCTATATAAAGCTATGACATTATCGTATATCCCTTTCTTTGCTTATTTATATTGTATATTCATTTCTTAATATTATATAGTGTTATATATCCTTTTTTCACTCTTTATTTATATATTGGCCTGGGATTTATAGTCTATTATTGACAAATATTGAATGTAGATATAATAGAATTGTTCACCATGATACTCTCTTAGTCTTGTTATGTTAGATTTTTGGACTTGAATAGGATAATTATCCCTTGTCATTCTTATTAACTTGTTATATAACCTCTAGACTCTTCCATGTTGTTTCCATTCTTTTTATATATTGTATATATCTACTTTATCTTTGGATCTCAGTTGGTAGTTTCCTACTGAGTACCATTCATTTGGTACTCATACTATACTTTTATAGCCTACAGATCATAGTACGGGTTATAATCGTTGATGTGTGTCCCGTGTGGAGCAGCCATGGTTTAGAGACTTCGAGTGAGATCTTGATGTCCGGAGTATTGCTTATCTCTCTTTTGTATTAGGCTAATTTTTATATTGTATTCAAAGATAAGTTATGTCAGTGTTATTCCATTATTGTTTCACTTTTGTACTCTTATGATATTAGAAGCTCTTGTACTGATACCGCTGGGTTTTAGGATTCTATTATTTATTGATCTTTACTTTACATATTCTACATGTTTTCCTTATATCATAAAGTGGTCCATTACTAGTCATTCCTGACTATAGGTTGGCTTGCCTACTAGTGGGTTATGATAGGCGTCATCATGACCTGAGAAATTGGGTCCATACAAATTGGTATCAGAGCCTAGGTTTCATCGATGTGTTAGTACATAAGCTAAGTGTTAGTAGAGTCTTGCAGATTGGTGCGGAAATATTTGTAACCTTTCTTTGGGAGGCTATAGGGATATTTTAGAAAATTTACTTCTTGACTCCTTATCGTGTGTTCGTATTTCTTATGAACCTCAAACACCTTCTTTGACTCTCTTCTATCCCCAAAGGATGATGCAATATTATCGGCAAATATAGACAGACTTTAACATGCACTTCTAGAGTTTTAGCATAGCATTATATTAGAGAGTCAGAGATGGATATCAAAGATCTTCAATGGCAACCAAAAGAAATTTGGGCTAGCTTAGGCTCTAGCAGAGTTGTGACTACTTTAGCCTTTGAGGTTCAACATTGGGAATTCAAGTCATGTTGTGGACCCCTCTCAACCATGGATGGCGTTTGATTGGCTGAGCAGTCTTTAGACCAGAGTTGAGTCTATTAGAGTCCATCAGGATTCTTTACCAGTTTTCAATATGAGATTACAATTCTCGTATGGTCCAAGAATTTTCCTATGTAACATTCTTCTGAGCCTGACATTGATTTATAGATGTATTAGAGGATTAGTATTGTTACTCCATTTGGCGTTAGAGTACTTTATAGCAACCAAATCTTTCTTCCCTTGAGGTGTTGATTATGAGAGGACCATAGAGAGCATAAGTATTGAGGCTTATGTATATAGCGGCAAGAGGCATGCCATCAATATAGTACTATTGGTATTTTATTTGGAAGTAAGGATCCCTTCGGTAGAGTTTAGCTTTACCTGCAACCTATCAGCTCTATACAAACAGTATTCCATACTATAAGTAGTTCTTAGATTAGTCATGATGATCATAGTGGGTAGAGTCCCTATCAGACTTGCAGAGTATGGCATGGTTTTGTGGGCCATGACGACCATTTAATATTGTGAGGGGAAGTATCTTAAAGTATTCTAGGATCTTGATTTAATTGTGTCGTGATGAGACACAGGTTTACCAAATGCTCCATGTATGAGATAAATGATCAGCCAGAGTTAGCACATATTCTCAGCCAGCCTAGAGTTACTAAGACAGGCTATGATTTTAGAAGTATGGGCATAATTCTGTGGATTTCTCTCAGCATTATTTTGGCTAGCCATTTGGGGCTCATCTTGTATTCTTACGATGTTAGTGCTTCAGAAGTTTCTTCAATAGCAGAGAGACCAACTACTAATCTAGAAAGTGTCCTGGCATGGAATTTCTAGTAATTCACCTTATTTAGTCAGCCTCGTGATATTGTGGCATATTCAGTCAGTCGATCAGAGTTGAACCAGTTCAGATTTATTTTTCTATGCCATCAGGCATGTGATTATGGATATCACCATGATCGATATTCTTTTATTTCCTGCCTTTATCGTTATTATATGTATTGGGATTTTCATACCCATTGGTGATTACATGCCTTGATGAATTAATAGTGATTATTGTGTGCCTTGTTATTGGATTCATGATTATGTTACTATTTTGTGGTTTATTTCTTTTAGTAGTGGACAGAGTAGACCTATATTTATGTTGTTCCCCTATGGGTGTAGTTTGAGTTCGAGTCCTATAATTCTTGGCACAATAGCCTTGTTGTGGCTTTTGAGTGATGCATGATATTGAAGTTTATTTTGGTACCGCTTGTTCAGTATGTTGATATTGATTATGTTGTTGCTATTTCTAACACTTCATGAAGTTACTGATATTACTTGATATTATCAATTGATATTGTTACTTTATGTAATGGATTCTTGTTGGGTAGTTGTATAGACTAGTGTTATCTAGTTAGACTTTCATTCTCGTGATATTATTTGGGGGCTTGAGTAGATTTATCCCGATGTTATGATTTCTTTCCTCTGGAGTAAGGAGGTTGACTATGTTCCCTCTTAGTTAGCTGTATTAGATTGATTTGGGGATGTATTGTGACATCGAAAGATAGATTGACCTTGTGTGGCTCTGTTATGACCCTAGAGTTGGCAATTTAAGTTATATCACTTATTATTGAGTTGAAATTCTTAGACTTTCCTTTTGGGTTGTGGAGGCTTTCGCTTTGGCTATTCTTTTATATATAGCTTGTGTGTGAGATTGACCAGTTTGAGGTCTGTTCTTCGTTTGTGGATATTTCCTTATCTGATAGTAATTTTGATATTGATCTTGAGAGATTATGGTTTCATCTCTTAAATTTGTTGGGTCTGTTCTCTTGTGATGGTTTGCCTTTATTATTAGTGTAGAGATTGGATGCTCTTTTTCTGTGATATGGTTTTATCTGAAGTAGAGTTAGAGAGAGTTAGAGACATATGGTCTTTCCCATGATCACTTTTTCCGTTGGCAAATTAGAAGTTTTTTATCTCGAGTTGTTCATTTTTTGGTAGTGGTTTTTACTTTGACCTTGGTTTCGAGATTGGTATTTTTCTTCTTTGTTGCTGAGAATGTGGAGTGGGATATTTGCATTTTTAGCTAGGGATTCATCCTTTGTCATGATTTTTATTTTATGGCTATATTTTGTTCCCTCCAACTAATGTATAGTTGGTTACGTTGTCATTAATCAGTTAATATCCATGTGGTGATTTGGTTCTTTAGATATGTCTCGACTGTGGCTTGGTATGATTTATCTCATGTATGTCAGATTTGGATACTAAAGTCAATTTAAAGTAGTTGACATCGATATAGACTTACTGGCTCAGTTTTGGATTCGACTCCTTGGAATGGCAATTTAAAAGTATGATAGATTCAAAGTATTAATGCCTACATGTTTTTACTTTTGGCTTAGATATTTGAGATCGAGCGATTCAGCCTTGGTTGTGAGATTTTGGCTTGGTGTTCTAGATTTTGCATCCAACTTTTGTTTTATACCTGTCTTTGTTCATATTTCATTGATAGGCTGGTTGAGCCTACTCTGTGGTTGCCTATTCGGTCTTTTAGACATCGGTCAGATTATAGTTAATAAGTGTTCAGATGATAGCCCATGGCCCCGTATTGATTATTTCAATCTTGACTTAGAGTTTTCAGCTTCCTTTGGCAATTTGGATGATTTCCTCAATGGGAGTAATATACTCGAACTAGATTCAGTATGACTTGATTCTCAGTGGATGAGAGATCCTAGAGTAGAATATTCAAAGTAGCTATACCTTGGATTTTCAAATCTCAGCTTGATTTTTATTTGGACTGTTGTAGCATTGGCATGGATTGCATTCGTCGATTATCTCCACTTGTGTGCCAAAACATTGTCATATGAGCTTATTCTCATGTTTACCTTATGGATTTTCATCGAATCAACTTTAGTTTTTGAGTTCTCTATGATGAGAATGTATGGACATGCGACTCAGGGGGGTTTTCCTCCTGGCTTGGAGTAGATAGCAGATGCGGAATGGTAAGGAAAATGTATTTTGATTTGGAGTTGGTAAAATGACTCATGTCTTGGGTTGGCTTTGGGTCGGATAAGACTTTGTTGATTTATGCAAATTTAGAGATGGTATCAAAGTGATATTGTTCAGATAAGTTTGCAGCAGCCTTCTTGGTTCAGTTTAAGGCCAGTTAGCGATTAAGTTGAGTTTTGGCTATTTTAAAATAGAATGAGAGTGATGGTTGGGAGACCTATGGCAAAATACCTTAGAAGCATTTTACTCTCCATCAGGGTTATCTAGAAAGTCATGCTTGGAGCATGCAGACCCAGTACCTCGTCCCTTTGAGGCTTGGAGATTCTTTCTATTTATTGACTTCCAAGAACGAAAGTTTTTTTAGTAGTGGATATTGTAATGACCCTTGGGGATATTTTTTGTATTTATGCTTATTCCCACCATTTGAGCTTCTCCATAGTTACCCTA